>NC_044909.1:49950700-50039688 GCF_001633185.2 Quercus lobata
GCTTGAAAAGCTTGGGCTTGGTCACGGGGGGATGGTCCGGTCTGGATTTCAGAAAGATCCCTGTGGAAAATGGACTGGGCCTAAACGTTTAAAGCCCCGCCATGCTGCCACTTCTGAGAATGGGCTCCTCGGACTTGATCCGAGGACCCTTGTGGTCCTTTCCGGCTGTCCAACGGAGGACTTTCTCTGTTCTGTGCATGGATCGTTCCGGCGATCTTCTTCATGAAGTCTCCTTTTTTCCCCCCCTCACGCTAGATTCACTTACTTCTCCTTTTATACTAGTGTGCGTTCGATGTCCTTCGTCCACGTGTAGGGTCAGTCTTTACAAATACTGACATTGGTCCCATCAGTCTAATCCTGGAATTGTTGGGGATGACTTGATAAAGCTGTAGAGTACGGTTCTGTCAGGCATTGGGCCTTATCCAGAAGGGTATTTAGGGTAATCGCCCCAAGGTATTTTGGATTTCCTTACGAATTTATCCCTTTATTCTGGGCGGATTATGGGCCTGCCGAGGACTAGACTGTCCTCGGCTGCCTCCCAAAAATTGGTCCGTGCTCTGCGTCATGGAGCTTGGGCCACAGTTCTCCTCGGATTGAGCCCTCGGACTTTCTAAGGGCAAATGGGCCTGGTCCACGAATTGCTGGGCCCCACAATAGCCCCTCAAAACCCTTCTATCCGAATTCCGGATTGGAAAGGAGGGTTTTGGCAAACCCGGGCCCTTAATATGGCCCATTTAGCTTGATCCCGCATTTATGTGAGCGGTTTCCCAGGAAGTTAGGCGGTTTTTGAGTGATTCCTTTTAATCCGCTCGGAATCTGCTCCTACCGCTTGGATGTCCCAGACGCGCCCTTAATGAATTCCCCTTAACGAGGCTCATTTATATCCGGCGGCTCATTTGATAAGGTGGAGAAGTGGAACGGACGCCTCTTTTTTCTTCAGATTCTTTGGGAAGGTTGAATGCATTTAATGCCATCCGTTCTGCTCTTCCTATAAGAAGGCAAGCAGGAGGCCATCACTTTCGTACTAACTCCCTTCTATTCTTCTGAGATCGCACCAAATGATGAAGAAATCATGCCCCTCCTCTAGACACCATATTCTGATAAAGCTTGAAATGGCTCGATCAGGGCAAGGGTGGCGCAGACTTAAGATCTGTCTCGCCTCTCTTTCAGCCAAAATCCGAAGCAGGGACTCGTCGTGTCGAACTCCCGGCGCGACTGAGTCGAGAACAACCAAGACCAGCACCACCCGGCTCCTCATGAGCATACCTAATATGGCACCAACGTGTTAGGAGTCAGGGCTGAGGCAGGGGCTAAGTGCTTCTGCTTCTCCCTCTTTTGCTCCTTGGTGCCCTCCTCCGCTTTCCTCTTATAGTCTTCCCAGCACCAGTTCCGTCTTGGTGCCTTCCTTTTTCCCTCTTTTACTCATTTTCTTTCTTTTCATCCCTTCTCTCTTCTTCTCCTCCTTCTTTACTCATGTCCTCCATCTTCCTCCTTCATCTCCTCCATCTTCTTCATTGATTTCTTCCTTACTATTTCCTTCTCCTTCAATTCTTCTTCCTTCTCCTTCAATTCTTCTTCCTTGTTCTTCATCCTTTCCGAAGGAAGGTTCTTGTCCATGATATGAGCAATGTTGAGGCAGAGACTGAACGAGACCTTGAAGATGATTCTTAGAAGAGCCTGACTGTTTACTTCTACTTACGCGAGTGTTATCGTTGCTTCAGCCAAGTTCCTCCTTTTGTTAGGCCTTATTTGAGCCCTTTTTTCGTACATTGAATAATCTCTTATATTAATAAAAGTTTTATTATTTCATGCATATTCACGTTTATGTTTTGTATATTGGTAAATGCTGCTCGGCTCACCATGAGGAAAGTTATCTATAACCGATGACAACTAAGACCAAAATACTTGATAATAAAAAGATGTTGCCATAACTCTAATCTATTAAAAGTGTGTCCCAATAAGGCCGACCAGTTGAAAAGTAATGATTACCCATGCTGGCCCGAGGAGAGAACTGGGGCTTTTGATGCCCGTGTTTGGTCCGAGGGACCATACAAGGACCTTGATTCTATCCAACAACTGTTAATAATAATAGTTTTATAACTGGTCCCCATAGGCTTGAGGTCCGAGGACCATGCAAGCCTTTGGTTCAGTCCATAACTTGTAATAATAATAGTTTATACTTGGTTTCCCCATAGGCTTGAGTCCGAGACATGCAAGGCCTTGGTTCAGTCCATAACTTGTAATAATAATAATTTTATACTTGGTTTCCCCATAGGCTTGAGTCCGAGGACCATGCAAGGCCTTGGTTCAGTCCATAACTTGTAATAATAATAGTTTTATACTTGGTTTCCCCATAAGCTTGAGTCTGAGGACCATGCAAGGCCTTGGTTCTGTTTTATTCCCTCTCCTTAGGTATCCCGTACGCGGCCGGGTAGGAGGTTGTCCTCGGCATTAGTTATTACCCGGCGTGGGCCGTAGTCCGTGGGCCATCATGTAGCAAGGGCATGGGCCGCGAATTTACTAGGCCCACAGATCATGAGATATTTCCATAATCTTTGGCCACGCGGTACTTTTGGGTGTCCGGATGTTCGAGGTGCACCTCGACGAGGCTCCTTTAGTCTTGTCGTTGCAGAGGTTTGTTGGAAGTCGAGCTGGAGACTTTTTGTCTGTAGCGTTCCTTGGGAAGCTGCGCTAATTAAATGCCACCACCCTATCTCCTCAAATAAATAAGAGAGCAAGTTTCTTTGCCTAGGCACCAGCTCCTTAGTCTCCTCCTTCAGCTTCCTCCCGCAGTAAGTCATGTTTGAGACGAGGGTCGGGGAAGAAAAACTCTCTCCGCCGCAAAGGCGCCACGTTCTCCTCAGGCTCAGAAGAGTGATATACGGGCAACGAAGGCATAGATTCAAAGAAATATTCCCTTATGACAGAGGGGAGAGGGTGTTTCCCACGCTTTTAGTCAAAATCCGAAGCAGGTTCTGGTCATGCCAGATTTTTGGTATGTCCGAAGAAGGAATTTCCACCATCAGCACTGTTTACCTTGCAGCCGGCAAATTTCTGCGGGGGCTTCCCAACTTCCGGCTCCCTGCATCTTCTTTGTAGATGGTGTTAGCCTGAGGTCAGGTTCTTTTGCTGCCTGAGTTTCGGGCACGTGAAAGCGTTGAGGATGAAACGAGGTCTTGAGGCAGTAGCCAACCTCTCCTCTGTGCTACCTGCATCCTCCCCACTGCGGCGTGAGGCTCAAGTTGGGCTCCTTTGCTGCCGGAGCTATGGGCATGCGAAAGCATGGGGGAAGGGACAAGGCCTCGAAGCAGTAGCCAACCTCTCGTCTGTGCTACCTCCTCGGCCTTCTCTTGCTTCCTTGTAACTTTCCTTTCTATCATGTAGCAAGTTTTATCACAAGTTGATTTCAGCTTTTTGTTGTATGCTGTACTGTTTCTTTGTTTTAATAAGAAAGGAAATTTTGCCTACTTATTTTGAATACTACTCTTTTTGCAACATTATTTTGTGGAAGGGTGTGCTCCCTGTGTCTGTTTCTTCAATGATACTTAGAGCAGGAAGTTTTGAAACATAATCCAATCAATTCTAATGTACCAACACTACCAAACATTACGGCGATAACTCATAGCAAGTTTAACTCAGGAAACTAGCAAAAATAACAATTAAATATTCTGTGATAAGTATGAGAGTACCGTCCGAGGAGTTGACGGAGGGTAAAGAACTCAAATTGTTTCTCAGGTGACGTATTGCCCTACGTCGCATCGATTCCCTTGGTGCTGCAGATCTAAGAGCAGACTTGCGAATCCCCGCAGTTTGGGAACTGACCCAATGGCGAGTGGAGAGCTTTCCTCAGATGAATCCAAATTCTACGTAATGTAGTTTTTCCTTACGAGTAGTCGGTTTTCCCATAGGTTTGAGTCCGAGGACCATACAAGACCTTGGTTCCGTCCAAAACTTGTGATGTTTATCTCTTGTACTTGGTTTCCCCATAGGTTTGAGTCCGTGGACCATGCAAGACCTTGGTTCTGTCCAAAGCTTTTGATTTTCATCTCTTATACTTGGTTTCCCCATAGGTTTGAGTCCGAGGACCATGCAAGACCTTGGTTCTGTCCAAAGCTTGTGAGATTTGTTTTTTTTGTGCTTGGTTTCCCCACAGGCTTGAGTCCGTGGACCATGCAAGACCTTGGTTCTGTCCAAAGCTTTTGATTTTCATCTCTTATACTTGGTTTCCCCATAGGTTTGAGTCCGAGGACCATGCAAGACCTTGGTTCTGTCCAAAACTTGTGATGTTTGTTTTTTGTGTTTGGTTTCCCCACAGGCTTGAGTCCGTGGACCATGCAAGGCCTTGGTTCTGTCCAAAACTTTCGGTTTTCATCTCTTGTACTTGGTTTCCCCATAGGTTTGAGTCCGAGGACCATGCAAGACCTTGGTTCTGTCCAAAACTTACGAGATTTATTTTTTTTGTGTTTGGTTTCCCCACAGGCTTGAGTCCGTGGACCATGCAAGGCCTTGGTTCTGTCCAAAACTTTTGATTTCCATCTCTTGTACTTGGTTTCCCCATAGGTTTGAGTCCGAGGACCATGCAAGACCTTGGTTCTGTCCAAAACTTACGAGATTTATTTTTTTTTTGTTTGGTTTCCCCATAGGCTTGAGTCGTGGACCATGCAAGGCCTTGGTGTCTGTCCAAAACTTTTGATCTTCATCTCTATGTACTGGTTTCCCCATAGGTTGAGTCCGAGGACCATGCGAAGACCTCTGAGTTTCTGTCCAAAACTTACGAGATTTATTTTTTTGTTTTGGTTTCCCCACAGGCTTGAGTCCGTGGACATGGCAAGGCCTTCGGGTCTGTCCAAAAACTTTTGATTTTCATCTCTTGTAACTTGGTTTCCCCATAGGTTTGAGTCCGAGGACCATGCAAGACCTTGGTTCTGTCCAAAACTTACGAGATTTATTTTTTTGTGTTTGGTTTCCCCACAGGCTTGAGTCCGTGGCCCATGCAAGACCTTGGTTCTGTCCAAAGCTTTTGGTTTTCATCTCTTGTACTTGGTTTCCCCATAGGTTTGAGTCCGAGGACCATGCAAGACCTTGGTTCTGTCCAAAACTTACGAGATTTAATTTTTTTGTGTTTGGTTTCCCCAGGCTTGAGTCCGTGGCCATGCAAGCCTTGGTTCTGTCCAACTTTTGATTTTTCATCTCCTTTGTACTTGGTTTCCCATAGGTTTGAGTCCGAGGACCATGCAGACCTTGGTTCTGTCAAAACTTACGAGATTATTTTTTTGTAATTTGGTTTCCCCACAGGCTTGAGTCCGTGGACCAGCAAGGCCTTGGTTTGTCCAAAACTTTTGGTTTTCCATCTCTTGTTACTTGGTTTCCCGCATAGGTTTGAGTCCGAGGACCATGCAAGACCTTGGTTTTCTGTCCAAAACTACGAGATTTTTTTTTGTGTTGGTTTCCCCACAGGCTTGAGTCGTGGACCATGCAAGGCCTTGGTTCTGTCCAACACTTTTGATTTTCATCTCTTGTACTTGGTTTCCACCATAGGTTTGAGTCCGAGGACCATGCAAGACCTTGGTTCTGTCCAAACTTACGAAGATTTATTTTTTTGTGTTTGGTTTCCCCACAGGCTTGAGTCCCGTGACCATGCAAGACCTTGGTTCTGTCCAAAACTTACGAGATTTATTTTTTTTGTGTTTGGTTTCCCCACAGGCTTGAGTCCGTGGACCATGCAAGGCCTTGGTTCTGTTCAAAACTTTTGGTTTTCATCTCTTGTACTTGGTTTCCCCATAGGTTTGAGTCCGAGGACCATGCAAGACCTTGGTTCTGTCCAAAACTTACGAGATTTATTTTTTTGTGTTTGGTTTCCCCATAGGCTTGAGTCCGTGGACCATGCAAGGCCTTGGTTCTGTCCAAAACTTTTGAGATTTGTTTTTGGTATTTGTTTGTTTTTCGGATGTAAGCCCCTAGATCAGGGCGGGGAGAGCCGGCTTGAGGCCAAGAGCCCCTAGGGCTGCCTACGCCATGGGCGCTGCAAGGAGTAGCCCCTAGCAGAAGTTTATGTCGGAACAACAGCTGCACGTCAAAGGAGACGGAGGAAGCTCCGTGAATTTTTGCTTAGTAGAGAGTTGACTCCACCGCCACCTACGCCAAGCGCGCATGCTTCCCACAGACGGCGCCAATTGTAAGGACACGATTCCTGCGCGGCCCAGTGACATTTTTGGGTTCACGCGGGAGAGATCCCTCACAATACGATTTGTAGAGAGTGGGCTTGAAAAGCTTGGGCTTGGTCACGGGGGGATGGTCCGGTCTGGATTTCAGAAAGATCCCTGTGGAAAATGGACTGGGCCTAAACGTTTAAAGCCCCGCCATGCTGCCACTTCTGAGAATGGGCTCCTCGGACTTGATCCGAGGACCCTTGTGGTCCTTTCCGGCTGTCCACCGGAGGACTTTCTCTGTTCTGTGCATGGATCGTTCCGGCGATCATCTTCATGAAGTCTCCTTTTTTCTCTCCCCCCCCTAGATTCACTTACTTCTCCTTTTATACTAGTGTGCGTTCGATGTCCTTCGTCCACGTATAGGGTCAGTCTTTACAAATACTGACATTGGTCCCATCAGTCTAATCCCGGAATTGTTGGGGATGACTTGATAAAGCTGTAGAGTACGGTTCTGTCAGGCATTGGGCCTTATCCAGAAGGGTATTTAGGGTAATCGCCCCAAGGTATTTTGGATTTCCTTACGAATTTATCCCTTTATTCTGGGCGGATTATGGGCCTGCCGAGGACTAGACTGTCCTCGGCTGCCTCCCAAAAATTGGTCCGTGCTCTGCGTCATGGAGCTTGGGCCACAGTTCTCCTCGGATTGGGCCCTCGGACTCTCTAAGGGCAAATGGGCCTGGTCCACGAATTGCTGGGCCCCACAATAATATTTTTAATAAAAAAAAATTTAGTTTCAACAAAATATACAGATTCTAAACCGGCCGTAGTTTTTTTTTTTTTTTTTTTAGAGAGAGTTTCAACCTATGGCGTCCGCTTCTGATGATAGCTCTTTATCATCAAACTAAGACACCAATCAGTTTTTGGTATAGGCGGAGATTGAACCCCAAATCTCTTATACAACCATCAAAAACGTTACCAATTGAGCTAACTAAAACTCCCAAACACATACCATAGTTGAAGTTGAAAGTTTGGTGGTAAAAGGACATAACCATGGTTAACATTTTAATTTAATTAATTAAGTTAAGTGGACCATTGTGTTATTATTGTTATAGTATTTATTATAAGTCTGAGTTTATGGTTCGCGTGTAGCCCCATGTGACCACTGACAAAGTTTGTGAGATGGACAAGTAATCGTCAATTGCGGCGCCATGCTTCGCAGTAAAGGCCATTCTAGAGATAGAGAGAGAAAACGACCATTTTGGATTTTAGGGGCAAAGGGTAAACGACCTTTGGATTCTAGAGAGGTGAGCCAAAGGCCAATTTGGATTCATCACGCAAATCTATGAAAACTCAACCATAGTTTGCTTCTACCATAGTTAATAAACTATTTTTTTTTTTAAATTACTCTATTTTTTTCAAAAAATATAAAAATTTATATTAAAAAAAAAAACTTTGTTACTTTTTTTTAATTATACTATAAAAAGTTTTTAAAAATATTTCTTAAACCCTTGCTAACTTTTTCCAAACATTTGTTAACTTTCTTTCAAGTAATTATTTTATAATGATGTGGTATTTATTTCTCTAAATATAATAGTATGTCATATCATATTATTATGTCAAAAAATTATTATAGTGAGATTTTACTATTATACAAGGGGATACCAAATTGCTATTCCTAATAATTTTTCAAGGTTTTCATAATTATTGTTTAACTTATTATGAGTGATGTTATAATAGAAATGGTATTAGCAGTGAACTAATGTGAAAATGTATACTAATCAAATTAAAACTAATTACCCTGTTTGTTGTGAATATATATATATATATATATTTATTTATTTATTTATATAATTGTTGAGTTAGTTGAAAGTGTTTTCTTGGGGAGTGTTAACAAACAAACCCTTTCAATATAAATTGAATAAAACTTAAAACCAATTCAAAAATGATTTTTTCAGGAAAATTATATATACAATTTTTAGGCCTTAAGTTTTCTAATTAAATTCAACTATATGACTACATTGGCCAATATAGCACAAAATGCATTATCTTCTCCCAAAGGCAATTAAATTTAATTGTATAACTCATTTGCCAAAGCAAGCATGTGATTGAATTTCATTGAAGAATTTAATGTACAACACTTTAATAATTATATCTAGGTTTTATCCTTTTATTTTACCATAAAGGTAGGGCACAACAACACTTTATAACATTCCTAACTTGGTCTACTACCTCACACATAGACCCACTACAATCTAATCATAAAATAATAAAATTATTATCAATTTTATTAACGTACAAAAATGATTATAAATTGACATGTCAATAAATACAATTGGCACCATTTCAACAATAATAATAAATTTCTAAATGAATTTTAAGAGATTGATGCCACATTAATTTGTAAAACATGTGTAATAGTAAAATTTATTGTATTCTTAATATCACTCTAATGAAGAAAAAAAACCCAACTATATTAAACTAGGTCCCCTCACATTTAAATCCTCTAATTTCTTTTAATTTTCAGCTAAATTTATGTCGTGGCATTTATTTGATTTTGTGTAGATTACATGAGATTTTTTAAGATCATTGGGTTTTTTTAAATGTCACCACATGTATCTCATTTGTCTAAAAAGTTGAAGATATCATTGCACACCCTTGGTGCGATGGTCACTCCACAAGTATAAGTGTATATGGGGTGTGGGGGATAAGAGTCAGGGTTCAAGTTTCCAAGAGGAAGCTTTACACACATATACACATAGATTAGATTAGAATAGAAATTTTATCTTGTATAAAAAAAAAAAAAAAAAAAAAAAAAAAAAAAAAAAAAAAAGGTTGAAGATTGGAGGATTTTAAATGGTAGGGAATCATTTCTAGTAAGATAATGTCTAGATATCTTTTTTTTTTTTTTTTTTGGTTAAAAGAAAAAATAGATCTCCAACGGGAATTATTGACCTCACGCCACAGCCTATGTGACGAAAAGAGTAATACGAATATTACTGAAGCCTTGATGGGACTTTTGTTGTAGGCATAATATATTTATTATAGTGTCATTACTCGAATCACTCATTTTTTACGAAGCATCATATAAAACGATGCGAAGAGTCCTATTTTATTTTTATTTTTTTGAGAAAAAAGTAAGTGAATATTAGCTTGGTTCTTTATGTGCTCACAAGACTTATCATAAAAGCGTGATTCGAATAAAATAAAGGGAGTTCCAAGATTTGACTAAAATTACCTTTCACTAGAATAAAATATATGCTTAACTTCCTCAGGTGAATTATAAATAGGCCATGAATCTTATCAAAAAAATAAAATAAAATAAAATAAATAGGCCATGCATATCCATGTATAAATTTCGTCTTTCACTTTGCTCTCCATTTAGCTCGACAATTAAATTATCATCTTAAACTAAATTAAATACAATATAAAAACTTGAATTTTTCTTTTCATTTGTGCAGTAAATAGTGATGAGAGAGGTCATGGCCACTAAAAGAATCATGATCAATAAGAATCATGACCTCAAATCCATGGGGTCCGACTGAATTTTATCTTGTGTAAAAGACAGAAAGCTTAGCTAATCCAATCTAGATTAGGTATTTTTATCCATGGGGTCCGACTGAATTTTATCTTGTGTAAAAGAGAAAAAGGGGAAAATAAAAGAGAGAAAGCTTAGCTAATCCAATCCAGATTAGGTATATTTAATGCCTTTTTTGGGTGGTCATAATCTAGATTAGGTAGGGGAGCTAAAAAGGGTGAGGATGGATCTGTGGGTGGAGAGGAACGAGGGTGGGGTTAAGTAGTTAACCATGGTTAAGCTATTTTAAGTCAAAACGTTGAGAAATGAGTAACGAATGAGAGAAAGAGAAAAGAATGTGTACACCAAAGTTTGCGTAAGAAGGAAGCGAAAGTAAAAGGATCGTTCAAAAATTCAATCAACTTGCATCGATGGTGGGGACCTACGTACCCCACAAAAAATATACATATTGAAGATGGGATGGCGGGGGCCCTACATTGAGGTGTTCACACGTCGTTTCCAACGTGGACGTCACTTACAAGCCAAGCAAAGGTCCCTACGCTACGGTCTTCTACACTAATCTCTATCTGCCTATTGGTGTATTGGACCAATTGATAACTACTACACTACTAAATATATCTACTTTGCTTTGCAGGTACTATTCTACTATTTGTAACAAAAATTCTAACACCACTTAAAATATCATAACTTGTGTGGATATTGTCCACATAGCAGGTTGTGAATAACTGAAAAAAAAATATATAAATAAATTAAATTAAATAAAATAGGTTTATAGAATAACGATAAATAACTAATTATAGTCTGATACGTAAGATAGATGCAATAATAATTATAACGTTTGATGTGATACTGCTTTATAATGGCGGTTATAATACAATATGACCTGTCCATGACAATATATATGTCTTTATGACTGGACTCGAGTTAGACTTCTCTTCTCAACTACATAACCTAACCTTTTTTTTTGTGGAGAAAGTACATAACCTAACTTGGTGGTCCTAGATTCATTGAATTCTATAATCTCTATGGCCTTCTACAATAAATGCAGCCATGACCTAGCAAATTTTATATATATACTTTGAGGGCGATGTATAATAAAAGTAGTGTAAGTGTAAACTGTAAAGTGTTATGCTAAATAGAATTGGTCCAAACAAAATTATGACGAACAAAATTGTAAAGTTTATTGTGTATATATAACATTGTTGTTTTTTTTTTTTTTAATTGTTAAGAATTTATACATAAAATTACCACCGGGCCTTGTAGTCTAGTGGTACCTGATTCTTCTTGTAAGAGCATTCACATCAGCTCTTGCATAACTGTGTATAAATGTGTAAAATACACATTTTGACCGTTTTTACGCATTTTAAAGCAAAAAACACACTACATCAGTCCAACTAAAATCATGCATAATCGTCTAAAATTTTCCACGAGCTACAGTACCCGTGTAAATTTACATGGGCACTGTAGCTCGTGTATTTAGTTTTTTATTAATTTCCGTTCGCACCAATTTTTCTCTCTCTTATCCATGCACAACGACCTCAATGGAAAAACAAACAAACCCAAACAGAAAAACAAACAAACTCAAACGGAAAAAAAAAAAAAAAAAAAAAAAAAAAAAAGAGAGACAGATCGGTGCTAAAAAAAAAAAACCCAAACGGAAAAACAAAAAAGAGACAGATCGTTGCTTAAACCAACACAGAGATATACTTGCTAAAAAAAAAAAAAAATCCAAACGGAAAAACAAACAAACCCAAACGGAAAAACAAAAAAGAGACAGATCGGTGCTTATCGGAACGATCGGAGCTCGTGGGTCTCGCTTGGTCGGAGCTGTGATGATGATCGGAGCTGTGGATCGGTGATCGGAGTTGTGATGATGATTGGAGCTGTGGATCGGTGATCGGAGCTGTGGATCGGAGCTGTGATGATGATCAGAGCTGTGGATCGATGATCGGAGCTTTGATGATGTGCATTGGTTTGTGACTGAGAGGGAGAGAGATGAGACAGAGAGAGACCGAGAGGGAGATAGAAGAGAGAGAGAAATCAGAAAATATGAGGGAGCGGGAGAGAGAGCGCGTATAGAGAGAGAGAGGTCTTTTTGTTTTTTTGGTTGAATAGAGAGAGAGGTCTGGAAAAATGAATAAAGAGAGAGAGTGAGAGCGCGTATAGAGGGATAGGCAGTTGAGCGAAATAATAAAAAAATGAGAAAGGTGATTATTTTATTAAAATATCTTGTAAAATAGAAGAACTGATGTGGGTGTTTTATATAGGTGGTAGTGTAAAATAGAAAAAGTAGGTTTTTTCGTGTAAAATAGACAGAAAATTTACACGAACTGATGTGAATGCTCTAACCGTTAGCGTGGGGGTTTATAATGGCGGTTAAAATACAATATGACCTGTCCATGACAATATATATGTCTTTATGACTGGACGCGGGTTAGACTTCTCTTCTCAACTACATAACCTAACTTTTTTTTTTTTTGAGAAAGTACATAACCTAACTTGGTGGTCCTAGATTCATTGAATTCTATAATCTCTATGGCCTTCTACAATAAATGCAGCCATGACCTAGCAAATTTTATATATATACTTTGAAGGGTGATGTATAGTAAAAGTAGTGTAAGTGTAAATTGTAAAGTGTTATGCTAAATAGAATTGGTCCAAACAAAATTGTAAAGTTTATTGTGTATATATAACATTGATGTTTTTTTTAATTGTTAAGAATTTATACATAAAATTTCACTAATGATTTATATATATTTTTTAAATATATTATATTTATACATGTGAATAGTACATTATTTTATTTCTCTTATTATTTTTAATACATTTTAAGTGGTGAGTGAAATATCCGTTGAAAATGATAAAAAAATGTCATTTGACATCAAGGTTATTGACTTGTGATTTTTATATCATGAATAGCTTATTACATTAAATATATATTATATATCACTTTTTGCCTTTTATTACTCTTATGCTGAGAAGTAATTATTTATATATATAAAAAGAATGAAAGATATGTGCGTTGTGTCCCTTCTGAAACATTCTGGTGGTAAGCTTAATGGACTTGAAGGATGTACCCTATTTATTATCCATAAGATTTCCAGATTGTCCTATGAGCATGTATGTATTATTTAGTTTATTTATAATTGATTAATTTTTTTTTTTATAATTTTTAAACTAGTGGTATATTTTATAGTGTAATCTCTAAATTATTATTTAGAAAAAAATATTGATCTAAAAGAATGATTAATATGATGAATATTACATGATAAGTAAATTAAGTTAATTAAAACTTGCTTATGTAGTAAAAGATGAAAACAAAGTTAAAATAATAATAATAATAATAATAATCATGAGCATTGTTTCATGCAGCAGCACTGCATGACAAGAATAACCTCGAAGAGATGGAATGGAACATGCCAAAACTCCCAAATGTGAACACATTACATTACAATACTGCACAGGTTATAGTCTTGATAGACGTGAAATTCAATCATGATATAAAAAAAGGAAAAAAAAAAGGTAACACCTAGTGACGGGACTTTGCGGTTGATTCTTTCTTCCGCATCAAAGTTATTCATCCCATCCAAATACAATGTAGGTCTTTGAACTTCGATCCCTCTCTCTCTCTCTCTCTCTCTCTTTCTCTCTCTTTATTATTTTGTCTTTTGTCTTTTTCTCCAAATTCTTTATTAACCGTTGTTTTTTTTAGTTTAGAAATTAATGCAGGTCTCTCTGCTTGCTGGTGCAGAATCTATCTGGGGCACACAGTAAACTTAATGCAAGTTTTGGAACAGAAGTACCTATTCATCTCATGCCCGAAACGTTATGGAGGGGACACTTCACGTGGGCTTTCCTCATGTGATTTGCTAAGTGTTCACCACCCTCACATGCCTCTGGTTTCCAACCTGTTTTCCTCTTCTTTCTTTCTTTCTTTCTTTTTTTTAATGATTGAGTGAGCTTAAGAAATTTAGGCGCTGATTGGTAGATTAATTAAATAACATATTTTCAGTTTTTAAACAATATTACACATATTTTTATAAATTTTTCCACCTACACGTATGTCAAAAAACTACAAACAATATTACTCAAATTCCTCTACCAAACGGGTCCTTATAATTCCGTTTCCGTCAACGTAATTAGTGAAGTCTGTTATTACGAAGCAAGCATCATAAGATAAAATACTATCACATTTACAAAATAAATAAATAATTTTTGAGGTAAATTATACTTTTTTATTATAAACTTTCACCTCGATTATAATATCACTCAAACTTTCATAACACTCAATTGATCCCCTAATATTAGAATGTTAGTTTTAATTGTGCATTTTGAAAGTTGGTTGGAAAGACATTGTAATCAATGTGATAGATTAGGGAGGAAAAGTGTAATTTATCCCAAATTTAATTATATTAATTTTACAGATTGATGAATCAATTTTTAAATGCAAAATAAAATAAAATAATAATTCATTTATTACGTTGTTGATGCGATATAGATATTAATCAAATTTACTATCACGGCGATTTATAACAATTTTATTTTGTAAGTTTATTTTAGTGCCTAGAGGTGTACATTTAACTCACTAACTTGTTGAACCTGATACAAAACAACTCATTCTCCATTTGGAATTGCCTTTTCACCATCATTTCAAAACCCTAACATTGTGTATAAGATTTCACAAGGAAATCAAACTTTTTTGTTGTTGTTGTTATTTAATGAAAAATCAAAATGTGAATAAAATGTATATCTAATTCTTCTCTTATCCTTTTTTTGTCGTTAATTCTTCTCTTTATACTAATATCTTTACTTCTAAAGTTTTTTCTTTTTAATAAAATTGCAATTTATTTTCTTTGCTGGTAAGTGGGGGATAAAATCCTCCAATTCAAGCCCAAGGAAAACTAATATGTCACTAAACTACAAGGAACTTTGGTTAAAGAATGCAATTATAACAATATTATCATCAGACCTTTTTGTAGAAAGTAATTAAAGAGAATGGTGGATGTCTATTATCCTTTTCCATTCTTTTTCTTTTGTACCCATTCCAAATGAGTTGTAATTGAGAAGATGCTCATGAAACCCATAACATAGGAGAGAATCAAGTAAAACAAATGGAGCTTTAAAAGAAATATAGACCAAAAGACTCTTAGTGAGCAATATTAATTGAGTGTTTCCCATAAAAGTATAGAGATAAGGTTGGAACTTGTGGCCACCAAGCTTAATCAAGAACACTTTGGGATTAAGCTAGCTTAATCCCAAAGTGTTCTTGATTGATTTTTCATTTTTTTTAAAGAAATTTTTAAAAATTAGGTCAGAAGAAAAAGGAAATGTATAGTTCAGTTACTCCCTTTGCCAGCTTTGGTCGAATTAGTCAAAAACATTATTAATGATACACTGAAGTAGAGTTCTTTTTGCTCCAATATATCTCAACCATTTCTGACCACAAACTAAATTTAATAAAAAATAAAAAATAAAAACTTTACTTAAAAGTATGAACTACCTATGTAGTTGACCTTCACATTTGTCAAATCTAAGCACCAACTATATAATGGCTAAAGTCGCTGAATAAGCAACACCTCACAAGTCACAATGAACTTTCTCTCAATTTATTGGCTGAGAATTGAACGTCATCACATGCAACAGCAAATTAATCATTAAGCTAATTGTCCTTCTAACTACGCAGCTTCGCGGAAGCATCATATATAAGACTTAAGGTCTGTTTAAAAGTATCATATAAAGGACTTAGGCCGGTTTAGTAATGTTATTCTAGTAACGTTGTTTGTATTTTTTAGAAATATGTATTGATAAAAAAGTGTGTTTACATACTGAAAATTGTTGTTTAAAATACACTGCCAAACAGCTCTTACTCTTTTAATTTTCCAACTTTTTAATATCAAATTTGTGCAATCAGCCATTTGATAATTTTCTTAAATACTACACATGCTATGTGTCGTGTGCAAATGCACATGCCGGTATGAGTGTGATTTGAATACGATAACATATTTTAAAAATGGATAATCTTACGTTCTGCAATTCAGTCGTTTTCATGGAAAAACAAGTACTTGTTTAGAGAGTGCAATCATCAGAACTTATAGTGACATAACTTTGGTTGGCCATAATGTTTATGATGATAAGTAGATAACCAATAAACTATATATGTTTCTATTTGTTAATATATCAAATGAAAAAGACAAGAACAACTTAACAACTAACAAGGTTTACTCTAAAACCAACCCCACTAAGCGAATCTAGGAATAGTTTAAGAGAATTGATTAGTTAATTATGGGATTTTGCCTATGTTTTGCATCATGGAGTTTGCTGTTAATAAACCACAGCAACGACTAGCTAGCTCTCTAAGAATGCTTTCAATGGAAGTGAATGTACATCTTTTTACTCTTTGCAAGCATTACAATGCATCACAAAATTAACTAATACTGTTTGCATAGGTTTACTCTCATAGTCTCACATGATTTGTAGATGTTCATGTCTTAGAATAGAGCCCTAAAAAAAGCATCATGTAAGTCAAATCAACGCACCAACAAACTAATCCTGTAGGATCTTAGTGGGGTTTGACCTCAAAAGAAAAACAAAAAACAGAGTGGTGGCCTTTGAAGTTACTGATTAGCCATGGACTGTATTGAATGTTGGTGCTAGCTACCTGGATAAACAAAAATCTAACCTATAAGGTAGGTGAAATAAGACAAAATGAAATAAGTAGAGTAGATTAAGAACCAAAGTGGAAAATCAATTGAGTTTCAAGGACATATGGGTAGAAATGATTACATGTTATAAAATTATTATTTCTGTTCTCAGTTAAGACTTGAATTAGAACTTAGAAATGCAATAGTAGTCTGTTTGATTATTTTTTCTAAGAATGATTTTTTTTAAGATCGTAGAGAATAAAGAAATTCACAAACAAAATGTTTTCAGTTATAACTTCTATTTTCCCTTAAACTGAAAGCACATTATTGAATAGACCGAAGTCAGAATGGACCGAAATGACCGAATTGGATTGAATAGACCGACTAAGACCAAAGTGGACCTAGTAAGACTAATGTGAACCGAATAGAACTGAATAGGACCAACCTCAACAAAATGGATCAAATAGAATCAAATTGGACCGAATGAGACCAAAGTATATAGAGTGGACCGAATAAGACTGAAGTGGATTGAGTAGAACCAATAGGACCAAATTGGACCGAATAAGACCAAAGTAAACATAATGGACCGAATAAGACCTACCTAAACAGAATAGGATCGAAGTGGATTGAATAGGACCGAATAAGACCAAAGTGGGCTGAATAAGAATAAAAGTGGACCGACTAGGACCAATGTGAATTGAATAGGACGAACCTGGACAAAATGGACTGCATAGACCGAATAGAACCAAAGTGGACCGAATAAGACAAAAGTGGAACAAATAGGACCGAGTAGACTGAACATGACCAAATTGGACCGAATAGACAGAGGTGGACTGAATTAGACCGGAATTTTTTTAAAAAAAAAAATCTATAAATATAAATGTTTAGACACTTTAAAGTATTTTTTTATATGTATTTCCTAAAAAATATAAAAATTATCATCAAAGGGTTTGAATTTTATGGCAATTTTTTTTTACACCTATGCTACTCTTTTTTTTCTTTTTCTTTTTATATATATGTTATGTGCATGATTACAGGGCAATATGTGAGATTTTTATTAATAAGTAAATTAAACCTGTAATAAAATATAAACATTTAATCTATAGTCTACGTATTCAATAATTTGAAACCAAATGGGTTGAAAAAGAACCACTCAACTTTGTCAATAGTCTTTTATATTAAATTTTAGTTTTATAATAATTTTTTTAGAAAAAAGAAGATTTCTATCAACATAATTTTATGAATTTCACGACTTCCATATGACAAAATATTTTGTTAACACTTCTAAAATGCTGAAATCTGCAAAAGGTGCCCTTAAAAATTAGAGGAAAAGATCATATATTGGCTTTGAATGGACGATATATAGCATCCCTAGATACAATCAAGAGAACATAAGAAAATGACTCTTACACTGTACAAACTTCTGAGCAGATTCCCACTCTAAGATTCAACTCTCTGTTAACCCTTTCCCCTAATCCAAGAACACAGCCAAGTTCACCCATCCTGAGTCAATTATGTGGCCCTAGACCTGAAAGGGACAACCCATTGAAGGTTCTAAAACAAGAAGGTTTACTCTAAAACCAACCTCACTATACAAATTTTAGAATAATTTAAGAGAAGTGATTAGTTAATTATGGAATTTTATCTATGTTTTGCACCATTGAGTTTGCTATCAATAAACCACAGCAACGACTAGCTCTCTAAGAATGCTTTCAATGGAAGTGAATGTACATCTTTTACTTCTTGCAAGAATTACAATGCATCAAAAAATGAACTAATACTGTTTGCAAAAACCAAACAAGAAATGACCAACTAGGATGTGTAGTCTATAATAACAAAGGTATACTCTCAGTCTCACATGATTTGTTGGAAGTTCATGTCTTGAAATAGAACCCTTAAATGCATAATGTAGGTCAACTCAACGCACCGACTAACTAATGCTGTAGGATCTTAGTGGGGCTTTGACCTCAAAAGAAGAAAAAAATTAAAAACAGAGAAGTCTTTTGAAGTTACTGATTAGCTGGACTGCATTGAATCTTGGTGCTACTTTGATAAAAATAAAAAATAAAAAAATAAAATATAAAAAAAATCTAACCGATAAGGTAGGTGAAATAAGACATAACGAAATAAGTAGAGTAGATTCAGAACCAAAGTGGAGAATCAGTTGAATTTCAAGGACATATGGATAGGAATGATTTCATGTTATAAAATTATTATGTCTGTTCTCAGTTAAGACTTATGAGTTAGAACTTAGAAATGCAATAGTAGTCTGTTGGGTTATGTTTTCTATGAATGATTTTTTTAAAGATTGTAGAAAATGAAGAAATTCACAAACAAAATGTTTTCAGTTATAACTTCTTATTTGGAGAAAAGTTTAAAGTTTTGCTTCCCTTTAACTGAAAACACATTATTAAATAGACCGAAGTCAGGGTGGACCAAATTAGATTGAATAGACTGAATAAGACCAATGTGGACCGAATAGAACCGAATAGGACCAACCTGGACTGAATGGACCAAATAGAACCAAACTGGACCGAATAAAACCAAAGTGGACCAAATAGAACTGAATGAACCGAATTGGATCGAAGTGGATTGAATAGGACCGAATAAGACCAAAGTGGGCCGAATATATATAGTTAAAGTTCAGAGAAAATCCAATTATATTTTAATTGAATTCTCAATTTTGCGCCATGTGTCCCATTTGATTTTTAATTTTGTGCCAAATGAATTAGAGTTTAAATTCGGTCCAAAGCTAGCGTAAAAGATTTCTTTTACGCCAACCAATAAAAATATGCCACGTCATTATTTGACTTATTCTTGTGTTTCATCTCTCTCCTCTCACGGACCCACTCATCTTCTTCTTTAGATTTTCTCTCTCTCCATTCCCTCTGTTAACTCTTTCTTCTCACCTTTTTTTTTTTTTCCTTTTCCATACCATCAAATCCATTGCTTTCCTTCTCTTGTGTACTCATCTTCCTTACACTAATCCATGCATCAACACAGTGGCAATGGGCATTAAATTTGAAAGTTTCAGACATAAACAAGTTGAAGGAAAAGAAAAGTAACACCAAAACTTATTATGGCCGAAGCTTGCATTTTGGCTGATATTCACTAAAACACACCGAAATAGCCGAAACACACCGTAATGGGCCGAAATTTGTTCAGGAATTTGTTCTAATGGGTTTTGTTTGTCAGAATGGGTTTTGTTTGGTTATTGCTATGAATGTGTCAGAGGAGCTACTCTACATTCTAATTCTTTGCTTGTTTGTTTGTTTGTTTGGGTTCACAGTCTTAGAAATTAGAATAGAGTATGCCTATTTGGTAGTTTCAGAGTACCAATGTGAGTGACTGTGATACTCTGAACATTTCTTTTTTTGGCTTTTATTTATTTATTTATTTATTTATAATATTACTGATTGTGTTTTTGATGGATGATTTTTAGCTCTTCATGTTAAGTTTAGAATTGATCTTGAATGAATTCAAATGGCTCTGAATTTATAAATGAGATATTTCATGATTAATTTTTGTGGGTTTTGTTTGGTGCTAAATCTAGGTTTTTTGGGAGCTTAAATATTAAAAGCTTTTACTTTTTGAGGTTGATATGCTTGTTTTCTAGCTCTCTTTTTACTTTCAGATTTAATGCCCACTGCCACTGTGTTGATGCATGGATCAGTGTGGGGAAGAGCAATAGATTTGATGCTATGGAAAAAAAAAAAAAAAAGGACACGAGAAGAGAGAGTTACAAAGGGAACGAAGAGAGAAAGAAAATCCAAAGAAGAAGATAAGAATTGTGAAATAAGCCAAATAACGTGGCATGTTTTAATTGGCTGGCGTAAAAGCAGTGTTTTACACCAGCTTCGAATCGAATTTAAACTCAATGAATTATTAAGTATAAAAATCGAAGAGTCCAAATCCAATTAGATTCCAAATTGAATTTCAATTGGAGTCCAATTTCCCGCCACGCATTTATTTCTTTTAATTTTTGTGGCAAGAGAATTATTGGGTGAAAAAAACATAAAAGTTTAAATCCAATTAAATTCTAAATCATACCCACCAAAAAAAAAATTTCTAAATCATATATATATATATATATATATAATGAGAAACCATTACATATTTTAGAAATGTATAGTTTAAAAAAAGCATAAGCTAATACTATGTATAATTTGAATCTCTTCTAAAAAAAAATGTATAATTGTGATTGTTTTTTATTGTACTCGTGCATATGCATAGAACTACACACTAGTAAGAATAAAAGTGAACCGAGTAAGACCAATGTGAACCGAATAGGACCAATGTGGACCGATTAGGACCAACCTGGACAGAATAGAACAAAAGTGGACCAAATATGACCAAAGTGGACCGAATACACCAAGGTGGACTGAATAATACTGGTTTTTTTTTTTTTTTTTTTAAATATTAATCTTTAGACACTTTAGAGTATTCTTTTTTTTTTCCCCCTAAGACAAATTAAAAGTATAATCAAGTGGTTTGAATTTTGTTGCATTTTTTTTTACTTATGCTACTTCTTTTTTTTTTTCTTTTTTTACACATATATGTTATGTGCATGACTCCAGGGAAATATGTGAGATTTTTATTAATATGTAAATTAGACCATATAGTAAAATGTAAAAATTTAATCTATAGTCTATTTATTCAATATTTTGAAACCAAATGGGTTGAAAAAGAACCACTCAACTTTCTCAACAGTTTTCTATATTAAATTTTAGTTTTATAATATATTTTTTACAAATAAAATTTTTCTATCAACGTAATTTTATGAATTTCACAACTTTCATATGACAAAATATTTTGACGACACTTCTAAAATGCTTAAATATGCAAAAGGTGCCCTAGAAAATTAGAGAGGAAAAGTTCATATATTGGCTTTGAATGGACGATACAGCTTCCCCAGATACAATCAAATCTATCAAGAGAACTTAAGAAAATAACTCTTACACTGTACAAACTTCTGAGCAGATTCCCCCCCAAAGATTCAACTCTGTTAACATTTTCCCCTAATCCAAGAATACAGCCAAGTTCACCCATCCTGAGACAATTATGTGGCCCTAGACCTGCAAGGGACAAGCCCATTGAAGGTTCTAAAATAACAGTTGCAACATAACGCTAGTATTTTTAATCATATATTGACAATATTGCCTGTTCTTGCATTTAATGTAAAGAGATATCACCAAAAAAAAAAAAAAAGAGTTGTAATAAAGGGGTGAAGGGTAAGGTCATGGATTGAAAAAATATATATATATATATGTGTGTGTGAGAGAGAGAGAGAGAGAGAGAGAGAGAGTAGCCTGAATAACCACAAGCCTGTCATTGCACATCTAACTGTTTAAGACTCACAAGTTGTGAGTCTCAACTTATTGACAAAGTAAGTGCATGGTATAAATAATGTAATGTGCGCACCTTAAACGAGCTTAATAGACCTGTCTCGCTCTTGGGCTCACAATATATTTATAATGTGGGTTTTGGATTTCCTACTTTGGGTGATTCTAACTTAGAGACCCAGCAATATTTCTTCAACCTCTAAACTCCTTTCCTGTCATTTTTTGTAGCTTACTAATACTCTCCTCTCAGACTTTCAACCACCCCTTTCCTTTCCTTCGCCTCATCTATTTATAGTCCAAAATTAGTGGGAAAATGATGATTACTCTCAAGGCTAGTGGGAATAGGGGTCCAATACTGTTATCACTAAATGGATGTTTCGTTGGGAGTATGGTGTGAATGGCATTGGAACTGGTTCCTACTTCAAGGAAAGGGTGATGTTTGACGGCGGAATTTGCCAAGGAGTCGCCGAGCATCCAGGATAGGGCCTTCCCGAGCACTCATGCGCATGGGAAATGGGACGTGCTGGGCAACTTCCCGGCCACGAACTGACAAGCACATATTTCAACGACCGACCCAACAGGTTTTGGGCCAAACATGATACTGTAGGATTTGCTCCCATGGCCCTAGTAGGCCTTTAGCCCAATTTTTGACTTGAGTGTCAGGAACCGCGGGACATACCATACAGCTTGGGTCTAAGGCCCAAATGGCTCTGGAGGCCCGGTGCCGTACATGTAACATTTGGCATCCAAACTGTTGAAACACAGAAACAAATCTCTGAATTACTACAATATCTCTCTCTCCCTTATAAATGTCATTATTTTTGTAGGAATATTTTTAAAAATAAAAAATAACGGTGAAACCTCATGTTCTCAATAAGCTTTTATTTTTATTTTTTAAAGTAAGATCATATGCACACAAGAAGTTTTAGAAGCATGAATCTGATTATAATAATTGTATATAATATATTAAACCCATTGTCTAAATTCATCCATGAGATATTAGAGAAAAATCAAAACTAAAAACATGTTGACCTGTTGAAAAAAAAAAGGGGAACTCCTGATTCTGATTTACAGAGCTCCATAAAATCTACCATAAAAAGAGGTTGGGTGGAAATGGGGGAAAATGATCTAGAATTACTGGTGGAATTTTTTTTTTTTTTTTTATTAATAGGTAAGAAAGTAATATTATTAATAGAAAAGAATAAAAGATAATTATCGGTGGAAATTTCATTTTAAATTGTAAAAGAAGAGGCTAAATTTTACACTAGGGCCTGGATCCATCTCATAGAAGATGCTAAGTGTGGACATTAATTTAACTTTCCCAACTGAGAAGAAGGCAATCTAAGTAAACCTGATCAAATTTACCAAACTGATCAAATTTAGGTTGCTGAAAGAACTAAGCAAACCTTACCTAACTGATCAAATTTAGTTAAAATGGATCTTTCTTTCATTTTTTGGGGGTGAGTTAGTGAGTTACACATGCACCTAATGGATTTTGAACCCACAACTTCACCCTCCACCTAATAGTACTTGTAAGGGGAGGAGGTGCCAATTGAGCTAGAGCTCATTGGCTTAGTTCAATTGAATCAGTGCCTGTTATGGTTCTTTCAAACCCAAAGATCATTGATTTCCTACCCCACACGAAAATGTTATGCCTCACACCAACAAGTCACCTGACCATCATCAGGGAGAGGTGACGCTTTTTAACAATTCCAGTACAGAAAGTATATTTACTTCTTAATTGCACAACGGTTTCTCAATCAACAACCAACTGAAGTTTCATCTAAAATTTTGGTTATTTCTTTCTATTTGATATTAAAATGTCATACTTGATGATCCACCCGAGGCCACAACTAACCCAATAACGGGGTGCAAACAGTTTCATCTGATCTGTCAATCGGCAGCAGGTAAGAAATTTCCCCATCCGAAAGATTCAGGTGAGTGGGGATTTGACTTCCACCTTGAACCCAATCGACCAGTAATCACCCCTATCCAATGTAGTACATTCAAAAGCAGAATCTAACTAAAATTAATTACTGTTTTGGTTCTTAAAGCATAGGTTTTAGTGCTCTTAATGCACAGCCCTTAAAAGTACATGCCATTGGAACCACTCA
The DNA here is from genome assembly GCF_001633185.2 of Quercus lobata. NCBI lineage: Eukaryota > Viridiplantae > Streptophyta > Magnoliopsida > Fagales > Fagaceae > Quercus > Quercus lobata. Next base: position 49,974,482 of record NC_044909.1, read on the forward strand.
TTTATTAGCACAAGAACCTACCAAAAAAAATATACAAAAGGAACATGAATTACCAAGTACTGAACGAGTTATTGGCCATTGGAACAGTTATGGCAGGTTTGGTGAAAAAATCAATCCAAACCTGCGATAGCTCAAACAAATGAATTAGTAAGGAACATGAATTGAGGCAAATGAAAAGAACTTTCATTCTCTCATACAGGAAATGTTCATGGTAGGTATTAAAGGAAACACTATTATATGTGTTAAATGGATATGTTCTCAATACAATAAGACTGGTAACAAGTTCAAGGAGTTCTCTGAGAAACAAACTAGGAACACACATGGGCAAATGCATCTACATGCAAGCCACAAGCACAAACTATCAAATAAGTGTAATGAAACATTCTTACAATCACCAAGGACGCTAATGTTTTTCTGAAGCCATTCCATTGATCATCTCCAGATCCATCTTGCAGTTCTCTCTCAAATCTTTAAGCGTAACATAGCTGGATTGCTGCCCAGAAAAAGAGGCTAATTTAACACAATTGAGATTAGGAAAAAAATAAATCAAATTAAATTTCATGACATGACATGAATAAAGGGTGATCTTGAGAATTAGCCTGATCATAAGGAGCCATTGATGCTAGCAATGAAGCATTGATTAGAATAGTTAACCACAAAGTGCAGTCAGATGTTAGGTGGCTATCACCAATGCCCTATGGCCAGCAAGTTGATTCAGGACTTCTTTAAACAGCCTGAATTCTCTAGATCTTATCCAAAATGGCAAGTGGATTTTGAAAAATATGACTCCCACTTAACACAAAACACACCTAAGTGGCTAAGTCATAGGAAACAAAAGTTGCACTCACAAGCTGGTTGCTTTCATTGACAAAGATATTCTCCATGTGAAGAAAGAGTGATTTCCACTGACCCGTGAGGTCAGGATCTAATTTTGTTACTTTGTTGAAGTTCCCTTGGCCATGAATGTCAACCTCCTTTCCCCTGCAACTATTTTGAACCAAAATGCTTGCTTCTTTCTGACTCTTCTTCAATACTAAATTAAAAAATGAAGCAATACCAATGAAGGAAAACAACATCACAATGAGAAAGAAAATTCCAAACCAGTAAACTATCAGATACCACCCACAAACTTACCAGCTATTCGACCCTTGATGTCCTGGTAATGGAGGTCTGACCACATATGAGCAGCTGATTACCAAATTGTAAAACAAACATCCCCATGTTAGAACAATATGTAGCATACAAAATGTTAAATTCCATAATCACATGCAATCAAGCACATGACAAAACATATTTACGTGTTACGAATCTTATGATTACCTTTCAAGCAAAATGAACAAGAGCAACCTTTGAGAACATCGGTACCAGCATTTAGATTAGCACAACCATCACCCTTAGCGCTTGTGCATCTTTCCAATTCATGGAACTTAGAACCATGTGACTTGGGCAATCTTGACCACTCAACAGACCCATAATTGCTTGAGGCCAATCTACCACCTTGTTGATCCTTCTCATTATCCTTGCAAACACGTGCGACCAATCCTTCACATACTGCATTACTTCCAGTAACACTGGAACTGAGTCTCACTTCCTCATCTTGACAGTTCCCTCCGACCCCGCAACAATTTTTCTTGGACAGTCCAGAGCAAGCAGGCGCCGAAATACTAGACACACAACTATCTCTCAATACATCACCAGTCTCCACAGCAACACTATGCCGTATCCTGTCGCCTTGAAACAAATCTGATGTCTCCTTACTCTTATCCAGTAAGTTCACAACAGTAGATGCAATATTCTCTAGTGAAGTACCAACCTCACTACAAGTGGGGGACAAATCCTTCTCCTTTTCATTACCATCTACTCCAAACTTGGCCTCACATTCCTCTTGGACTAAATTCTCTACTCCTAAGCACCCTTGCTTTGCAAACTTTGGATCCCCATCTCCACAACCCACATTTTTACCATACCCATCTCCATAATTAAGTCCTACATCACCTGAAACCGAAGAAAACGCCCTTTTCCTGTTGGTCACATCGGCTAAAGCCTGACGGGTTTTGCCAAACCCATCTGTGAAATTATCTCCACTCATCATGAAATTCACTTGCCGGTTACAGATCTTAAGCTCTATACATCTAAAAAAAATCGACAAGATAAAGACAACCCACAGCGGTCATGGTTAAATTTCATATCTAACTCTAGCAATGATATTAAACTTCACACACACACATAGAGAGAGATATTGAGTAGCACAGCATGAAAAAGCAAATACTGGGTGTGAGAGATAGTGCTTACTGACCTTGGGTTGAACTTGAAGGAGATCTGGAGATGTATGAGATTTGGAGAGGAAATGAAATCAGAGTGTGTGTTCGTTTTGAGTCAAATAAAGAAATTGTACTAAAATTTGGTTGAGGCGGGGAACCACTTGGTACTAAAATATGGTCCTCACTTCCGCGTTCCTAAGTTTGAAGTTTGAACTTTGTGAATGTCGTTTTTGGGAGGGAGAGCGGGGATTTGTAAATTTCATTCCTTTTAAATATATATATATATATATATATTGAAAATACTAAATTAAATCCAATTAAATACTAAATGAAATTTTAATTGGGATCTAATTTTGTTTTATGTATCATTTTAATTTTTTTTTAATTTTTACTAAAATATTTAATATTTATCAAAAGTTACAAAAATGTGGAGTCTAATTTTTCTTTTTAATAAATGCAATGGATTTGACATATTTATTGTTGTTTAAATTTTGTTAAGTGGATATTACAATTCTTACAATTTTAAAGCTTAAACATTTAAAATGTTTTATATTTTTAACTTTTAAACGTGTTTCTATGTTAATTAGCATAAAGGTAACTGCACCTTGAGACTCTCTGTTTCCTTCGAATTTTTGCTTTTTCTATTGGAATATATAAAAACTCTCAATCCCTCTCGAACTTTCTCTTTTTCTTCTATTGTAATGTAGTTGGATACTCAATAAAAGTGATATCTCTTGTTGAAAAATTTAGATACAAGTTGTTACCAATAAATTAAATTAAACCGAGTTTGATTAATTAACCAAATATGCTTAAAAATTCAATTCATGGCTAATCATTCACACATCCATATCCCAAATAAAAAACAAAGTTGTATATGAAATAATACAAGTGATATGGTTACGAAAGAAAACCCTAAACAGGGAAAACTCTATAGGGGATTTACCATTAACCTTTGAGGAAATAAATTCACTACATAAAATTGAAGTGTTTACAATAGACTTAAACCTAAGCCTACTCCTACCTTATAAAGTACTTACTAACATGAGTACATACATGCAACTTCAAGACCATGCAATCTTCTACCATGGACCTCTTATTTTTTATTTTTTATAAACTCTTCTACCGTGGTCTTTGTTCAACATGAACACTCTGCTTGCAAGTTGCAACTTCAAAAACCGTCTTGAATATTCTATACAAAAGCTTTGACTATGTTTTGGTTGCAACAACTTTACCTTGATCACCAAATCTTGAATATATACAAGATACTAAATTTATTCATGATTTGCCAACCTAAAATTATGAACTCAACATCCCTTATAACCCGTAAGAAAAAGAAATGCTGCCACACAAATTATAACTTAACAAAGTTCTGAAAAATGTTTAACCGTAACATTGCTTAAATAAACCCAAAAAAAAAAAAGCATTGGGATCGTGAGAAGTAAGAAAAGCTTTCAGACTAGAGCAAACGCTGGAGTCATCAACCACTTCAATATCCACTAGACCTCCATGCATCCACCTCAAAATTGTCCCAATGATACTAACAAAAACAACATCAGCCACCGTGCATGTTGCCCTACCTCCATACTCAGCCATCATTGACCACCACACCAGGACCCTCTACCAAATTCGTACCATGAAACAAACCCATTAATTCCGAGTCTTCCGACCATTGTGAGTGGTAGCCGAATGACTTTTGGCCTCCTAAAACCCCTCATGATCGTCACCTTGCGAGAGAAGTGGTTCAAGGTTAACTAGTGAGACAGAGATTTGCAGCAAATGAGAGAAAAAGTAGTCCATGGAGGTTGGGGTTTCTATTTAATTTGGTTCCTCCTCTTCTGCTATGTTGGTTTCTGTTCCAGTGTTTTAGTTGTTTTTAGTTTCCTAAAAAACTTCGAAATTTTTTTAATGAGTTTTGGATTGTGAGTGTTAGGGCTCATACTTTTATTGTCTAGTCAGAGGGTGTAACTGTGTAAGTATGGAAATTATATACAACATTCTTATTGAATTTAATCTATTCTTATTGAATTTAATCCTTTCTTAGCATGTGCAAATAACTTATAAAATACCACCATGCACCCTTAGTATAATGGTCACTCCACAAGTATAAGTACTTGTGAGGGGTAGGGGTAAGGGCCGGGTTCAAGTCTCCAAAAGAAAATTTCACACACATATACATTTAGATTAGGTTAAAGTAGAATTTCTATTTTTTAAAAAGATATATATATTTATATATATATAATTTATGTAAAAAAAAACTTATAAAAAAAATTATGTAAAAAAAAAAAAAAACAAAAATTTATGTAAAAATAATAATAAAAAAAATTTATGTAAAAAAACATAAACAAAAATTTACATAAACAAAATTTATGTAAAAAAAAAACAAAAAAAATTTATAAAAAAACAAAAAAAAAAAAAAAACAAAAAAATTATGTGAAAAATAAAAATAAAAAAATTTATGTAAAAAAAAACTTATAAAAAACAAAAATTTATGTAAAAAAAAAAAAAATTTATGTAAAAAAAAAAAAATTTATGTAAAAAAAAATTGTAAAAAAAAAAAAAAAAAAAAAAAAAACCTAATTTATGAAAAAAAAAAAAAATTACATAAACAAAAATTTATGTAAAAATAATAATAATTTATGTAAAAAAAATTATGTAAAAATTTTTTTTTTTACATAAACAAAAATTTATGTGAAAAAAATTATGTTAAAAAAAACAAAAAAAAATTATAAAAAAACGAAAATTTATTGTAAAAAAATTATGTAAAAAAAAAAAACCTAATTTATGTTAAAAAAATATTTAAAATTTTTATGTAAATTTTTTTTTTTTTACATAAACAAAAATTTACGTAAAAAAAACAAAAAAAATTTATGTAAAAAAATAAAATAAACAAAACATTATGTAAATTTTTTTTTTTTTTACATAAACAAAAATTTATCTAAAGAAAAAAAAAATTTATGTAAAAAAAAAATCTTATAAAATTTATGTATTTCTAAAAATACATACTTCCCTTATGCACATACTAATCTTAAAATATAATATCTCTTTCTATATGCATGTAACAATCAATTTTATTCTAATTTTCTTTCTCAAAAAAAAAAATGATTCTAATTTTTTACAACGAAATATATGAATGGTAATAATTATTACATTACAACATTTTTTATTGCCAAAAATAAAGATTACCATTCTCATCATAATCTTCATTCATTATACCAACATGTTCATAATGTTTAAGTTGTTTTTTGACAATATAAGGGGGCTCCACCGTCCCCCCCCCCCCCCCCCCCCCCCCAAACCCCATTCCAATCCCCATCCCCCTAGCTCTGTCCTAGATTATGAAATTAATACATGATGTATATGCCTACACAATTTAAAAGAATGTTGAGTTTAATTTTGATAGATCATATATGATTGAATTGAAATGTATTAATAAATAAATATTTAGTATTTTTTATCTATATTTTATTCTAAAATAGATATGTAGGGTCACGTTTTTTAGCCCAAGCCCAAGATGTATGACATTTTGGACCAGTGAACCCAATACAATAAATTTGTAGAGAGTGGGTCGAAGAGTTAGGCTTTAGTGCACGTATAACAGTTAATATGGTATTTGTCACAATCAAGCTGAGATGAACTGAGTTTATCAAGGAAGATTGGTCCTCGGCACAATCCAAGGAGCCTTCTCCATTTCGCATTGAGTGGTAGGGATTTCGCCCCACCTCATTTGCCTCCCTTTCCATCCTTTTTATACCCCCCTTTCCTCCTCTAACTTTTTAGATTCATTGCCTTGCTCCTTGTCCCATCTGCCCATCCCTAAAGTTGTTAGGAGTAGTTGTAAAGGCAAAGAGGCATGGCTATGTCAGGTACGGAGCACCATAATAATGGCAGCTTTCCCTTAGATATTTCCATTCTTCCCGTTGTCTTTTTCTGTCTTAATACTTACCCTATTCCGTGGAATGACCCGGAGTGTCACTACCAGTAGTAGGCTGCTCCCTTCGTCCTTGGCTACATCCATGGCCGAGGAGGGGTTCTTCCTTGGAATGGGTCCTTGGCCCAATGTAGATATTGACATGGGCTTCCCAGTCTTTTACCCCCCACAATAGCCCCTCGAGATTCTTCTTTTCTTCCCCATGGAAGGAAATGAGGATCTCGATGTGATGATTGCCCTTTCGTGCCCATTTTGCACTATTCCTGGTTGTGAGATATTCTTTTAGTTTATCCCAACCGCGTTCCTGCTGTTTCGGTACATGAGGCGCGCTTTCATTAAGGTTTTTTTACGAGGTGACGCAAATCCAACGGCTGAAGACTGCTTTGAAAATTGAGCGAGATCTATCTCACTTGTAATTCTTTCTTGGAGATTTAGGCGAATTGATTGCCACCAGGTTTGCCTCCTATATAAGACACATGGGGGGAGGTCGTTCTTCTTTATTCGCAGACCCTTGAGTTCTGCGGGAGTTTCAGGTTCTTAACTCTCCAAATGTTCCCAAGGGTCCCACCAAGGTAGTGATTGAGGTTTAGGGAGTGAAATGGTCAAGGATAAGGGTGAGGTTGTAGGAACCAAGCCCTCTTCAAAAGCCACGAGCGTCTTCGGGATTCAGAATGACACAGTTAAGGCAAGGGAGGCAAAGGCCAAAGATACTTCTCCCCTTCGACTGGACAAGAAAGAAGTCTCTTATCCTTCAGCCAAAATCCGAAGCAGGTGTAGGTCGCATCAGATTTTTAGTGCGACAAAATTTGGATTTCATCTGGCGCCGTGTGTCGCGTGTGTGCGGATTTGGATTTCTCATCGCCAGTACCATCCATACTTGCTTGATTGCTGCTAGAGCAATACTTGCTCGATTACTGCTAGAGCAAGTATGTGGATTTGGCGTTTCTGCTTCTTCTTCTCTCCCATCACCAATGCCATCCATACTTGCTCGATTGCTGCTGGAGCAAGATTGTGGATTTGGCGTCTCTACTTCTTCTTCTCTCCCATCACCGGTGCCATCCATACTTGCTCGAATTGTTGCTGGAGCAAGATTGTGGATCTATTGTTCCCGTGGACTGCTTTTTATAGTTAGCTTTTGAAATAGGCTTGTGTTAAGCCCTTTTATGTACACTGTACTTCTTCTTTATCTAATAAAAAGACGATTTTATTTCATTTTGTGTACCTTTCATTTTCTACAATAATTGTTTTATGAATGGGTGTGTTGGTATCTTTTCTTTCGAATAGTACTTAGAATTGATGTCGTTGATGGTAAAGTGTAGTCATCCTGAATTTATCAAAACTAACGGGTGCACCACCGCCAACTCTAAATAGGTTAACTATATAGGACTAATCAGAAAAATAACCGCGTGCTCTACATTGCGAATAGCGCAACCGTCGAAGGACGTGTAATTTAAAGTGAACAGTCCGAGGGGGTCATCGGATACTAAGGTTCTTTTCAACATTTACGATGATGTTTGTAGCGTTGGCTTCCCTTAAGTGTCTGGTCCGAGGACCGAGGCATGATTGAATTTAGTTTAAACACTTAGAAAGTTGTCAGCGTGTGTTAGTCTCTACAAAGCAAGAGGTCCGAGGACCATACAAGACCTTGGTTCTGCCTAACACTTAGATTCTTCTTTGAAGTAACTAGTTTCCCTATAAGTTTGAGTCCAAGGACCATGCAAAATCTTGATTCTGTCTAGTACTTAGATTCTTCCTTGAAGTAACTAGTTTCCCCATAGGTTTGAGTCCGAGGACCATGCAAGACCTTCGTTCTGTCTAGTGCTCAGGTTCTTCTTTGAAGTAACTAGTTTCCCCATAGGTTTGAGTCCGAGGACCATGCAAGACCTTGGTTTTGTCTAGTGCTTAGGTTCTTCTTTGAAGTAACTAATTTCACATAGGTTTGAGTCCGAGGACCATGCAAGACTTTGATTCTGTCTAGTACTTAAGTTCTTCTTTGAAGTAACTAGTTTCCCCATAGGTTTGAGTCCGAGGACCATGTAAGACCTTGGTTCTGTCTAGTACTTAGATTCTTCTTCGAAGTAACTAGTTTCCCCATAGGTTTGAGTCCAAGGATCATACAAGACCTTGGTTTTGTCTAGTACTTAGATTCTTCTTCGAAGTAACTAGTTTCCCCATAGGTTTGAGTCCGAGAATCATGCAAGACCTTGGTTCTGTCTAGTACTTAGATCCTTCTTCAGGTTTGAGTCCGAGGACTATGCAAGACCTTGGTTCTGTTTAGTACTTAGGTTCTTCTTTGAAGTAACTAGTTTCCCCATAGGTTTGAGTCCGAGGACCATGCAAGACCTTGGTTTTGTCTAGTACTTAAGTTCTTCTTCGAAGTAACTAGTTTCCCCATAGGTTTGAGTTCGAGGACCATGCAAGACCTTAGTTCTGTCTAGTACTTAGGCTCTTCTTCGAAAAAACTAGTTTCCCCATAGGTTTGAGTCCGAGGACCATGCAAGACCTTGGTTCTGTCTAGTACTTATGTTCTTCTTTGAAGTAACTAGTTTCCCCATAGGATTGAATCCGAGGACCATGCAAGACCTTGGTTCTGTCTAGCACTTAGGTTCTTCTTTGAAGTAACTAGTTTCCCCATAGGTTTGAGTCCGAAAACCATGCAAGACCTTGGTTCTGTCTAGTACTTAGGTTCTTCTTTGAAGTAACTAGTTTCCCCATAGGTTTGAGTATGAGGACCATGCAAGACCTTGGTTTTGTCTAACACTTAGTCATTTAGAAAGTTGTCAGTGTGTGTTAATTTCCCCAGAGCAGGAGGTCCGAGGACCCGACATAGCTAAGGTTCTGTTTAACTGCTTCACAAGATTCTGGTGCGTGTTAATTTCCCCAAAGCAGGAGGTCCAAGGACCCGACATAGCTAAAGTTCTGTTTAACCGCTTCAAAAGATTCTGGTGCGTGTTAATTTTCCCAAAGCAGGAGGTTTGAGAACCCGACATAGCTAAGATTCTGTTTAACCGCTTCAAAAGATTCTGGTGCGTGTTTAACTGCTTCAAGACCTTGGTTTTGTCTAACACTTAGTCATTTAGAAAGTTGTCAGTGTGCGTTAATTTCCCCAGAGCAGGAGGTCCGAGGACCCGACATAGCTAAGGTTCTGTTTAACTGCTTCACAAGATTCTGGTGCGTGTTAATTTCCCCAAAGCAGGAGGTCCAAGGACCCGACATAGCTAAAGTTCTATTTAACTGCTTCAAAAGATTCTGGTGCGTGTTAATTTTCCCAAAGCAGGAGGTTTGAGAACCCGACATAGCTAAGATTCTGTTTAACCGCTTCAAAAGATTCTGGTGCGTGTTAAGTTCCCCAAAGCAGGAGGTCCGAGGACCCAACATAGCTATGGTTCTGTTTAACCGCTTCAAGAGATTCTAGTGCGTGTTAATTTCCCCAAAGCAGGAGGTCCGAGGACCCAACATAGCTAAGGTTCTGTTTAACCGCTTCACAAGATTCTGGTACGTGTTAATTTCCCCAAAGCAGGAGGTCCGAGAACCCGACATAGCTAAGGTTTTGTTTATCCATTTTACATGATTCTGGTGCATGTTAATTTCCCCAAAGCAGGAGGTCCGAGGACTCGACATAGTTAAGGTTCTGTTTAACCGCTTCATAAGATTCTGGTGCGTATTAATTTCCCTAAAGTAGGAAATCTGAGGACCCGACATAGTTAAGGTTCTGTTTAACCGCTTCTTTATCCATGCTTTGACCTTCGGTTTCTTTCTCCAATGGGAATTCAGCGAACCGGGCTATTAGACCCGCGAGAACTAGCCCCTTGACAAGTGTACGGGGCATATACTTGACGTCAGAAGCCCCTAGAATTGCGCCCCATTTAGCAATCCTTCTTGTGTAATTAGTACTTCGAAGTGTAGACCTAAGCGAAAGCTGAGTTATGACAACGACGGTGTGTTCTTGAAAATAATGGGGAAACTTTCATGTAGCTTGCACCATCGCCAAAGTGGTCTTCTCAAGGGACTTTTGTTGATAGGAGCTTGATCCCACCATGATTAACCATTGCATTTGCTAATGCACAAGCTCTTCCCACAGACAATGCCAATTGTAGGGTCACGTTTTTCAGCCCAAGTCCAAGATGCCAATTGTATGGCATCTTGGACCAGTGAACCCAGAACAATAAATTTGTAAAGAGTAGGTCGAAGAGCTAGGTTTTAGTGCACATATAACAGTTAATATGGTGTTTGACACGATCAAGCTGAGATGAACTGAGTTTATCAAGGAAGATTGGTCATCGGCACAATTCGAGGAGCCTTCTCCATTTCGCATTTAGTGGTAGGGATTTCGCCCTCCCTCATTTGCCTCCCTTTCCATCCTTTTTATACCCCCCTTTCCTCCTCTAACTTTTTAGATTCATTGCCTTGCTACTTGTCCTATCTGCCCATCCCTAAAGTTGTTGGGAGTGGTTGTAAAGGCAGAGAGGCATGACTATGTCAGGTACGGAGTACCGTAATAATGGCAACTTTCCCTTAGATATTTCCATTCTTCCCATTGTCCTTTTCTGTCTTAGTACTTATTCTATTCCGTGGAATGACCCGGAGTGTCACTACCAGTAGTAGGCTGCTCCCTTTGTCCTCGGCTACATTCATGGCCGAGGAGGGTTCTTCCCATGGCCGAGGAGGGGTTCTTCCTTGGAATGGGCCCTTGGCCCAATGTAGATATTGACATGGGCTTTCCGGTCTTTTACCCCCCCACAAGATACTAATTTTAATTTTATTTATTAATTTAGTTATGAATTTTAATTTATTTATGGTCAAAATTTTTAAATTTATAGTTATGATTAAGTAAGCAAGAAAAACATATAGATTAAATTATAAAACACAAATAGATTCAATAGGCAAAAACACTAAATAGATTATGTATATAAGAATAAATTTGTACAATAATTAAATAATTCACAGACTAGGTGCATGAAAAATGAACAATACATAATTCATCAAGTCTTGTGTTTGACAGAATTTCCTTAAAGCATATTTTGCCACTCACACACTCAATGGTGCTTAAAGACTCAGGGACGTTTACCTCCCAAGATAACATAATCAACAACACGAAGAAGAATCATTGTAATCTCCATACTCAGCACACTAAACTCTCTTTCTGTCTATGTAATTCTATGCAAATGTATGCATGACAAATATTTTCTCTTGGAAAGTTTCTCACTAGAAGTAGTTTTATGAGTGAGAGACAATGAAGAATATATACATTGGTGAATAGACACCTTGTTTAAGATAAACTTTTTTTTTTTTTTTTAGAAACACTTCAAGATAAACTATTGTGCATAGATTTACTAATTCAAAAATAAAATAATAAAATATTATTGTTTGAAAAAAGAGGGCACAACTCACACATACTTATTAAGCTCAACCTAATGTCTAGCTCACGACCATGTTAAACTCATATATCACCTTGTTTAAGATAAACTTTTTTTTTTTTTTTTAGAAACACTTCAAGATAAACTAACATTGTGCATAGATTTATTTAATTCAAAAATAAAATCAATAACATATTATTGTTTGAAAAAAGAGGGCACAACTCACACATACTTATTAAGCTCAACCTAATGTCTAGCTCACGACCATGTTAAACTCATATATCATCTCTTCTCTTTCCTCTTGAAACTATAGGATTTCCACAACTTTAATAACATATTTAAGTGGATATATTAGGATTCAATTTATTTTCACTCTTTTACATTTTTCTAGCAATAACTAATAAGAAAATACTGCTCCACAAATTACAACTTACAAAGTTGTGAAAACATCCAAAAAGAAATTTGTGAAAAATATTGATCCCTAACATAACATTGCTTAATAAAAAAAAGGCACTTAGCGCATGAGAATTGGAACTGATAACAAAATATTAACTTGTTTAGATTGAGGAAGAGGGAGCAGGGAAAAGAGTAAACTTGACCATAAATTAAGCTCCATAATACTCTCATTCTTGATTCAAACAAGCCATAATATTAAAAAAAAATAAGAGGAAAAAATACAAAGACGGCTGGCTCAGCCATTTGTTGTCAAAAGGTCCAAAATATATCACTTTGACCATATTTGCCCAACTCTTAAATGCCAAATCTAGTTAAATTATTACTTAATATCTCATCTATCCTAATCCATTAAAAAAAAAAAAAAAGGTCATATTATCGAATGTTCTTAGAAAATTAATTGATAATTTATTTTAAGAAAATTTTGATATTAATTTTACGAAAAAAAATATATATATCAAAACATTAATAATTTTTTTCATAAAAATTTTATTTAAATAAATTATTTTATTCCCTATAAATTATTTTTTTTAAAATAGATTATTATCCGATTCTTTAAACCATTCGCCAGCATTTCAAAAAAAAAAAAAAACCCTTTCGTATAACACGCCCCCACGGCGTTGAAAGGCGCGCCAAAATGAAACAACAGCCAAACATATCCACCAATACCATCCCTCCACGTCCATCTCTGACACACGCCACGTCACCCTCTCAACCATATAAATAAATTAAGGAAACCCAAATCCTCAAAAAACACAACCCAGATTACTCTTCCCCTCTGTCTCTGTCTCTGCCAATTTCCAATTTTCTCTCAAAAATGGAAACCCAATATCCAAACCCAAACCCAAACCCAAATCACACCGACGAAACCGAATCCGACGACCCCACAACTCGGCGAATCAGACGGCTCTCCTTGCACCTCCTCAACGACCCAGATCATGATCATGATCATGATCACCTTCAGCTTCAGACAGTAACGTGCGGGGCAACGACGACGAGGAAGAAGCTGGAAGTGGACAGGGCGAGGTTGTGGGAGTGCATGAGAGGGAAGCACAGAGAGATTCAGGAAAAGGTGTTCGAGTACTTCAACGCGAGGCCGGAGCTTCAGACCCCGTTGGAGATCTCGAGAGACGAGCACAGAGAGCTGTGCATGAGGCAGCTGATTGGGTTGGTGAGAGAAGCCAATATCAGGCCCTTCAGCTACCTCGTGGAAGAGCCCTCTCAGTACTTCGCCATTTTGGAAGCTGTGGGAGCTGTCGACATGTCGCTTGGGATCAAGATGGGTGTGCAGTACAGGTATGGTGCTGATCTTATCTTTATTATTGCTCCAAAGGATTATTATTTTATTTTATTTTTTTCCTATTTTGGGATTGGGAGCTATTAAGTTTTGGTTTAATTCTATTTTATGCTTTCAAATTTTGAGGAGTTTTCGGTCACTCATCATGGGGATTTGTGCGTATGAAAGTTCTAATTATAGCTGTGATTAAAACATGTTGTGTATTAATATTATTAAAAATAAAATAAAATGTAAAGTACCAAATTACTAAAAATAATTGTAAATAATAAATTTATTTTTTCATATCGGTTCGATACGACAAATTGTGAATGAATAAGAATAAAATCTATTGTGGGTCCATGTAAAAAAAACTAACAATTTGCAACCTGTTGTGAAAAGAATTTGAAAAAAAAAAAAAAAAAAAATTGTGCCTTGTAGTCTACCATTACTTGCTTACTTGGCAGAATTTAGTTTTTTTGTAAATTCCAGATGCTAAAATACAACCTGATCCAAATTTTAGGGACTAAATTGTATGGTATTTTAAGTTTTTTTTTCCTGTTATTTGGGTTGGAAATAGGATGTGTTTTGGATTTGGGCTTGGTTTTGTTTGATTTTTAAGGTTTGGTAATTGTGCTAGTGACTTTCAATATCTAGTAAAGGTGGAGTTAAGATGTTTTGATTTGAATGTTATTGTCTGAGTTGATACTGAATACAATATTGTGTTTATCTATCTATTAGGATTATCTTTTTTCACTTTTAGATTGTGGTTGCTTTGGGGTTGATCATTTTTTAGATTGCTGTTGTACTAATTCCATCTCTCTCTAATATTTAGTCACATTATCTTCATAGTCTGTACATTATATCCTGCATTGACTATTTATTTTGCTCTTGCAGTCTTTGGGGAGGTTCTGTGATCAATTTAGGAACTAAGAAACACAAGGATAAGTACTATGATGGTATTGACAATATGGACTATACAGGTTGTTTTGCTATGACTGAACTGCATCATGGTAAGCTAGTCTGCTCGTCTTTTATTTGTTTGTTCCTTGCTTTTGTGTGTTAGCTGCTACTACAATGAAAAATCTATCACTGTTGTGTCCTTAACCTCTTCCTGCTGTCATTGTATGCTTGCCAGTCCCCCACCCCACCCCAAAAAAAAAAAGGCAATTTTGGCTAATTTCACGGAATCTTAAGTCATGAATCCAAATGTTAATTTCATTGTTTGTTCCTTGCTTTTGTGTGTTATCTGCTACTACAATGAAAAATCTATCTCTGTTGTGTCTCTAACATCTTCCTGCTGTCGTTGTATGCTTGCCAGTGCCCCCCACCCCAAAAAAAAAGGCAATTTTTGCTAATTTCACGGAATCTTAAGTCATGAATCCAAACGTTAATGTGAAATTGGATGTTGCCTAATTAGGTCTCTTATTAAATAGGTATTCTACAACATGCAAGGGGCATTTTGTCTTCCAAACAAAGCCTGATAACTTGTATAAAGATATAGGCTAAGGTCCTGAAAATATATTATTTTCCACTTATCTTGGCATGCATATCTAAACTAAACTGTTTATTTTTTGGTGCTTTAAAAGGCTCAAATGTTCAAGGCCTCCAAACAGTTGCAAAATTTGATCCAATCACAGATGAATTTGTAATTGACACACCCAATGACGGGGCCATCAAATGGTGGATTGGAAATGCTGCAGTTCACGGCAAGTTTGCCACTGTCTTTGCTAAGCTGATGTTGCCAACTCATGACACAAAAGGATTTTCTGACATGGGAGTCCATGCCTTCATCGTTCCAATAAGGGATTTTAACACCCACCAACCACTTCCAGGAGTTGAAATACATGATTGTGGCCACAAAATTGGCCTGAATGGAGTGGACAATGGAGCATTGAAATTCCATTCAGTCAGAATTCCTCGAGATAATCTCCTTAATCGATTTGGAGATGTCTCCCGTGATGGGAAATATACAACCAGCCTCCCATCCATAAATAAAAGATTTGCTGCCATGTTAGGTGAACTGGTAGGTGGGAGGGTTGGCCTTGCATATTCTTCAGTTAGTGTCCTCAAGGTAGCTGTTACAATTGCCACCCGATATTCTTTACTGCGCCAGCAGTTTGGCCCTCCCAAGCAACCCGAAGTCAGTATTCTTGATTACCAGTCCCAACAACACAAGCTCATGCCAATGCTGGCTTCAACTTATGCATTCCACTTTGCCACTCAGCATTTGGTGGAGATATATTCAGAGATGAAGAAGACTCATGATGAAGAATTAGTTGGAGATGTCCATGCACTTTCAGCAGGTCTCAAGGCATACGTGACATCTTATACAGCAAAGTCATTGAGCATCTGCAGGGAAGCCTGTGGAGGTCATGGGTATGCTGCAGTGAACCGGTTTGGCAGCTTGAGGAATGATCATGACATCTTTCAGACATTTGAAGGGGACAACACAGTGCTTCTACAACAGGTTGCAAACAAATCCAATTCTATTACACACTTTGCTTAAGAATTTGATATATCCTAGTTTGTTTCATCAATAAAGTACAAGAGCATCTGAATTGATGGTGCTGTTTTCAATAGGTAGAGAAGAGGTAGGAAATAGGAATTGCTACAGGATGGGTTTGCAACTAGAATAGCAACTTCCTCCCTAAAGACCCACCCTGACTTGCATCACTCCAAAATGTAGTCAGCTGGTTAGCTGTGAACTACTGAAGAGAATGATTATATTGTTTTATCTCTCACAATAAAGTTGAGGCTACCTGATCCTAAATTAGTTTTGAAAAGCTAGTGTTAAAATGTTAACATGTTTATTTTTCAACAAAATTGTTCTTGTAGGGTCAATTCAGGTGAATAGCCTGATAGTTGCACTCCTGTGCCTTTCCTAGGTAGTAAAGTCTCTGTGCTTTTAATAGATGAAATTATGCTCTTTGGTCACCAACTTACCATAGAGGATTCTAGCTTTCCTATGTGGACTTGGGTTTTGGGCAATTTGAGATAAATGGATTTATGGTGGTCATCCAATGTTAAAATGAAAGGCAATGATAGTTGTTAGATAACAACCGTGCCCACATCTTCAGATTAAATTTTGGTTGCTAGTGTCATTTCGGGTTATCACTCCACTGGTTGCTAACATACATTATAATTTGTATGGGGCTGTATATATATGGTCTGCATTATTAATAAATCTTGATTACTCTTTTGGACGGAAACTAGACTCTTGAACCTTTCAATTGTGATGCCAGGTAGCAGCCGATCTCTTGAAGCGATACAAGGAGAAGTTCCAAGGTGGGACACTTGCAGTTACATGGAACTACTTAAGAGAATCAATGAACAGTTACCTGTCTCAGCCAAATCCCGTAACTGCTAGGTGGGAAAGTGCCGATCATTTACGAGATCCCAAGTTCCAGTTGGATGCCTTCAGAGTGAGTTTTATCTTAGTTAAGGTTATTTACAGATTTTAATTGTTTCAGACAATACAGTCTGTATATTTATGGTTTATGTGAATGATCTTGTTGCAGTACCGAACATCTCGATTGCTTCAAAGTGTTGCTGTGAGACTAAACAAGCACTCTAAAACTCTTGGAGGCTTTGGTGCTTGGAATCGATGCTTGAATCACCTTTTGACACTTGCTGAATCCCATATTGAATCTGTCATCCTAGCAAAGTTTATTGAAGCTGTAAAGAGGTACCCTCTTAATCTTAACCTCATATATTCTTTTATTTTTTCACTTCTTGATTTTTGAGTATTTGATTTGGTTTGATTGGTAGATGTCCGGATGCGAGTACTCAAGAAGCTCTGAAACTTGTATGTGATCTTTATGCCTTGGAACGAATCTGGAAGGACATAGGAACCTACCGTAATGTTGACTATGTGGCACCCAACAAAGCTAAGGTATCAAACATAAAAAGACTGACAACTGAAGTTATTGAGATATACTGTATAAAGTGCCATTCATGTGTCAGAAGATTTTGACATGCTTTCTTAATTTAGCACAGGGGCATTTGTGAACATTTGTCTCAGGGAAGTACCTGAGTAGAGGATGGACAGAACAAATGTGAAGTTCTGTTTTATAGTTAGTGTTTTATTAACTGACCTATGCATATCCTGTTGCAGGCAATCCACAAGCTTGCAGATTACTTGAGTTTTCAAGTGAGGAATATTGCAGGGGAACTTGTTGACGCATTTGATCTTCCAGATCATGTTACACGGGCCCCTATTGCGATGCAGTCAGAAGCCTACTCACAGTACTTGCAGTATGCAGGATTTTAATACCTAAATAGAGCAAAAAGCCTCACAAGATGCATATAAAAGAATTTCTGATGCTGATACATATGAAAAAGCCTCACACAGTATGTGGGTTGTCAGGATTTTTTTTTTTTTTTGGTGGCCAAATGTCATTAGTGTTTTTATTTTCTTTTATTTCTTTCCTAATAAGAAAGCAAGATGAATTGGTCAAAGGAGATGGTGGCTTTCAAACCGAGGTTGGTGTTTCACTGTGTTTGGGAAGAATAATTAGCTGTGGTAGAAATTGAAACAATACTTTATACACGATTGCTTGTAAACTGTATCAATCATCAATTAGTATTCAAAATGCAAATTTTACTGTCCATATTTTCTTACATATATACTTTCTAACTTGTGATTATGTTATAATATCCTTGGGTGATTCGATCCAAGAAAATTGAATAAGGGCTGATCCTGGAAATTTTCTAGAACGAAAAGAAAATTCACATTGGTGGCACTAAAAATAAAAATCTTTTCTTTTCTTTCCCCACTTCCTCAGGGATAAAAAAAAAATCACTGGCATGATTTAGATTCGCAGACAGGAGGAAAATACCTCATTCGTTGATATAAAGAGTAAGGGTTTTCAATGCACCAGTAAGACTTACTCAAAACATGAAAACTTTAGCAATTGAATTCTATCACATTTCAATACATGGGAAGTAATGAAGCAAAAATCAAGTAATATATTAGCAACAAAGAGGAGAGGAAAAACAAATAAATAAAGAAGAGGAATCTGTCAAATTCGCTCATAAGAAAAGGTAGTAGATTGGTAAGTATAAGAAGACATGAATTCCATAAATCTGGAATTTTCACCTTGAGCTTTCTAAAATTAAGCCAATGCCCACACTCCTCCCAAATAATTGTACTTTTCAATAGTTCTTTGCAACACTATGAAATTTACAGATATCTATTCCCAACCACAAATTCCAGTGCTTATATTAGATGATGACGTAAAACTCTTATGTTCTAGGCTTATAATTCAAATATGCATTTCGGGCTGCTTCACCTTTGTGTCTAATATCTTCGTACATTTTCAATGAAGCCTCGGAAAATTTGTTCAGTTGCTCAAGAACCTTTGTCAAACTTGTATGATTGCCGCACAAATTTGAGGAACTATCGTCATCCTTTTCAGCATCTTTGCTCTCTGGTTCTTCATTTTCTGCCTCAGCAGATTTCTGTTTCTTCTGCAATAGTGCTTGTTGGTCCATCAACTGGCAAACATCCAATAAAAATGTTTTGATTGCATTACTTAGTTCATCAGATGGCAAAGCTTGAAGTCCCGCTGACCAATCACGGCACAAAACAAATACAGGAGGTGCCACAACTCGACGAGGGGAGAATGACCTCCTACCCCTGGAACGTTCTTGCGGTAGCAGGATGCAGTTTTGCAGCCAACCATTCAGAGCTTCCACATATGATGTGAGACTATTGATCCAATTAGCAAAACCTAAGCCAAAGCATTCAATTTCATCCTGGAGTTGAGATGTTATCTGCCTGCGGGTATCTCCTTGGGGAGTTCCTGACAAACTCTTTGAATGGTATGCCAATGATATGGTGATGTACTGTGCGTGATGACATTCAAGCATGGCTTTCCACATCCTGGTCAATCTGCATGGGCACAAAGGTATTGCATAACTAATCCAGATTCAAATCTCAAGGGTTCAAAAAATAAAAAATGCCATGCGGGCATGAGATCCAAAGTCTTGGACATAAATGAAATATATGAACAAAAAAGGTACTTACCCCTGGATTAATTCTACAAGCTGTGGTTGCAACTCTTCATCCCTAATTTTCTCAATCCGCTTAGATATTGAATCAACAGAATGAATTGCCACCTTTATTTGTGAGTGAAGATCCTTTACAACTGCCCGGGTTTTGTCAATCACTTGACTGCTACAATCCTTTGCAAATTGGTGCCTAAGCTGGTCACACTTCCGGTCATATTCCTTCCTGACAGATTCACTGGCCTACCGAGAACAAAAAAAGTGAACAAGTTAGGAGGAGCAAGGACTTGCATCATTTTATATGGGCTAACTTTGAAGACAAGCATTTGCAATACTGGTAAAGAAGAATCCAATTAGCAAAATAGATATATTAGCTACTGAGATAGATAGAGATGTTTTTTAAGATCCTAGAAATCCTGATTATGAGTCTCCCGCGAATAGATACTCTTCCAGATTTGTAAATACTCAAATGGGGAAGTAAGTCCTTGTCAATTTAGTTCTAGCAGTACTTGAGGGGGGAAAATGCCATGACATCCCTTGAACTTTGGGGTAGTTGCACTTACACCCCCTGAAATTTTATTTTGGTCAATTTAGTACACAAACTTTAATACTGCAACAAAGAGACCTCCTTAACTTTATCTTTTGTCAATTTAGTACATAAACTATGATATTGTAGCAGTAAGGCCCCCTTTTTTTTTTGCCCCCAATTCAATCTCTCTTTCACCAAATCTTTTTTTTTTTTTTTTAAAGAAAGAAAATGAAGGGATTTACTACAACAACATAAAAGTTTAGGGGGTCTATTGGTTACAATACCAAAGCATACATACTAAATTGGCTAAATTAAAAGTTCAAGGGGATGTATGTGCAACTACACCAAAGTTGACGTGGTGTTGAGGCGTTTTACAATCAACAGGAAGGAGCATTAGTGAATGGTTTCACCAGCCTCAAAAGTGTCCAAAAAAGAGGAACATACTAGCAGGGGAAAAAAGGACAAACACAGAATCTAGCAAACTTATGATCTGTATATGTGGGTAATCTTATTAATTATCAACACCCCTTCACTTGTCCATAGATTGTTGAAGGATTGGACAAATATATTAAAGTGTTAAGCTCCAAAATAATGAAAAATGATATTCAAATCTTATTCACACTGACCTCTATGCCAAGTGAAATCTTCTTCAAAAACAAGTAAATTTAACTCTTTTGTTCTATAAAATAAATAAATAAACAAAACAAAACAAAAAAGAAAAAAAAAAAGGCAGCATTTTGAATCATGAAAGAACAATCATCTGATTGAAAAACTATTCCATGAAGGATCTTTTAAAATTAACATATTTTCACACGTATTTACAACACAATATTTTATTTATTGTAAAAAAGAGATACTACACTAGAAACCCTGTTTCACAAAAGTAAATAACAGATGTGTGTTCCAAATTTTAGATATACATTGTAGTCAAAATCCAAATAACAACAACCAAACCTTGGTCCCAATTTTTGAGGGTTATCTATGGGTCTTCAACAAATTGGACAAGGTTGGCCACATGTATTCTTTTTCATCATTCTATTCTATCCAAAGCGTAGTCAATCAAATCAACACAAAATCAGAAACATTTGAGAGGGCTAGGAAGATAATACTATTGATAGAGTGCCCTGAACATGATTTATATCAACAGTATACTTTTAAATTTAACATATTTTCACACTAGTATTTACGACACAATATTTCTTTAGCTATTGTAAATAAGAAATAGTCCACTAGAATCATTCAGATATGTTTCACAAAAGTATATAAGAGATATATTCCAAAATTTAGATACTAAGTTGTAGTCAAAATCCAAAATCAACACAAAATAATAAACATTTGAGAGGATTAGGAAGATGATATTATTGATAGAGTGCCCTGAACATGATTCATATCAACAATATACTTATGCCCCAAATCATGAAACTATGACAAGTTTATTGTAAAGGACTGCCCCAGAGCATGCAGCACCAGATCCCAGATTATCAGGAGGATTTTATACAAATAAAATGGCTTCAACGAAGTACCTTTACTTCATCATAAAGTTTTCTCTCCCATGCATACAGTCTGTCCAGAGT
Source organism: Quercus lobata (assembly GCF_001633185.2). Lineage (NCBI taxonomy): Eukaryota > Viridiplantae > Streptophyta > Magnoliopsida > Fagales > Fagaceae > Quercus > Quercus lobata. The sequence continues at coordinate 49,995,869 of NC_044909.1, forward strand.
GGAGGAATGACTTCCTGCAATCATGCCAAACTCCTCAACAAAATCACTTCCGCTGTCATCATTATATTCTTTTGAAGCTGCGGTGAGAGGATTCCTAGATGAAGATGACCTTGTAGATGTTGTCCGGTTCCATGTAATAATCTTTGTTACATTTTGTGAAGGTTCTACACAAACATGGAAACCCAAAACTAAGTAAAGCAAAGGCAAGTAATGCTGCAGTAAATCAGCCCATGACAAAAGTTGTACTTCATTAGGCCTGAAGGTTGGAACTTGGAACAGACCTTCTCTCAATTGACTGTACATTATGCAAATAGTAATCTTATTAATTGAAATTAATTAATCCCATTCGAAATCAAAACAATCTATTGAAATATATGATTAACTTAAACAATCTCACAATATTTTTTAACATACAACTTCTTGCCATTTCCCTTAAACTGTTGAGGATGACCAAAAGTTGGTTACCAAATAAATGGATCTTACCTTACTTAGCTGCTTTAAGGATTATGACTGGAAACTGTTAAGGATATAAATTTCAAAAACCAAACCCCAAGAGTACCGTTGATTGTTAACCAATTTGGTGCCAGGTAACAAGCTAGAACTTACCATAAGTAACAAGTGCAGTCTTCCCATGGCAACAAACAAGCTTGAAAGCCACCAAAAGAGCCAAGGCAGATGACTTCCCTATAAGAAAATTGAGTATATATAAAAATTTAAGCCAGCAAAAGTATAAAAGGAATTTGCATTACAGCATATGTAAATAATTAGAACCCATTCAGCACTTTTGAGTGGTAATAAATAATTCTTCCATTAAAAAAAAAAAAATTACCTTTAGCCTCAGAATATTCAACTCTGATTTTGTTTGCCTCTAGCATCCTGGCGACCTCCTTACCAGATTCAGAAGCACGGAAGAAACGATGCTCTATATCCTTAATGCTCGAAAGAAAATCTTTAGCTCTGTGGGTAATGAACTCTGAAGGATCCTCTCTTTCTGCACTTACATCTTTCTCCACCATGCTTTTCTCCCTTTTTGAACTAGACTGTTCAAGAGCAACTTTACCTGCAGAGGTCTCAGCTAATCCATTACCATTATTTTCCAACTCTAGCTGCCTAACTTTACCATCAACCGTTTGTTGAGAACCTTCAACTCCTCTAGAGGTAATTGAATGAACATTACGCTCTTTTGATCGACTGTTACTATTATTTCGAGTCACTATATTACCAGGGATGTCACCAGCCTTTTGCTCTGATTGGGACCAACCTTCATGAAATTCATTAGTTCCACCTAAATCAAACTCTCTCTTGAACTGTCTCCATCCACTCATATCATCAAAATTCATATCCAACCCACTATGCTCCACAAACCTAAAGCTCACATTATCATCAACGGGATCAAAGAAATCCCAAGAACCTGACTCAAGATGAGGGGGAGGTGGTGGTGGCACAGGAAATGCCATTGATTCCTCATCCACATAACTATTAACACCACTCGGATTGACCATAACAGTAACAGCAGCACCACCACCAGACCTCATATAGCTAATAGCCGCCACAGGCGGGGAAAGGGGGCTCTCATTGTGCAAAGGTGAGTCCGAAACATCGGCAAGAAGTGACGGAGACGGTGACGGGTATGATGAATGTGATGGGGTCTTATCCGACAGAGATGACTCTATCAAGACCTCGGCCTCAGCATACCGCCGAAGAGCAATGCCGATGTTTTTAAGGGATTGTGTGTAAGAGACATGAGCAGCTGCTAGAGCATACCTTGAATCAATGGCCTGCTTGATGAATCTCTTCCGTACTTTACAGAGACGTAGAGCTTCATTTTTATCAGTTTTGGAGTTACCACAACCCATTTTCTCAAAATCCAAAAAACACAACCCCCACCACAACTGAACAAAAATCACTACATCAATAAGACCACCAAAAGCCTTGGCAATCTAGTCCTTGAAACAAACCCCATTATCAAAAACCCACTTGAACAAAAGCTAGTGAAACTAAAAATATGGACAATGAATATATTAAATCCGAAATTTCACCGCAATAGAACCACCAAGGGGCTTAAAAAACCCAACTTTCCACCCACTTCATGAAACAAACCCCATTTTCTCAGCCTCCAAAGTGAATTTCTCTAGAACATTGAGGACCCACTTCAGAAAAACCTTAAAAACTAAGAAAACAAAGGAAGTAGAACAAAATGTGCAAAGGCAAAGAACCCTTATTGTCCACAAAAACCCTAACCTTGTGATCTTGAACAGAGTAAAACAGAGCAACCTTTTTTCCAAGCCCCCAAAAAAGCAGGTGGGTTCTTCTGGCCACAAAACGTAAAAAACCCACTTGGAGAAAAAGGTTGGTTCAGAGGAAAGGGACAAGACCCAGATGGTGTAATCGACAATGAAGAGGAAAAATCGTTGGACTTTTTCTATCACACTCTGCTCAGAGCCAAAAACAGAGGAATAGTTGTTTTCAAGAGAGAGAAGTAGTTGGGAGAGACGGTCATAAAACCGAAGGCATTAACGAAAACCTGAAATAGTCTGAAAGCAATGAATTGGAGAAACTATTTAAGCAGCTGAGAGTATCAGTCTCCTTTTGGTGTGGGTCTACAGAGACCAAGATTTTCCAGAGATGGGTAAAAATGATTAAAAATATGTATTAATAAAGAAAAAGCAAAATGTGAAAAGCAGAGAGAGAGAAGAATACTGCAGAGCAAAAGCCTCGAGATGTGTGTCTAACATATGAGCTTTCTTTCACTCATTGCACTCATTTTTTGACAGAAATTAATGATATTGGACAAAATAAAAGGAAAAACAGAGAAATTTACTATTTTTTCCTCCAAAAACAGCTCTTTTATTTTTATTTTCTGTCTAAAAAGTAAAAAACTTTTCTTTCTTTTTTTTGAAAGTAAAATCTAGATCATGGAGGTGAATTAGATTACTATTTACTATAGGGAAAACTGGAGGGAAAGGAGTGAACATTGAAGAAAATGAAAATCACAATGAAAAAAAAAACTTTCCTTTCCTTGATACAGGGCAAAACAGAGTGTGAGTGTCAGAAAGAATACCTGTTTTTATTGGAAAAGGTGTGTTTGGATGACAGAATTGCCCTTAGGTTTTCCCGAGGGACACTCTAACGGCTCCTTAAAATCCGGTTCTTGGGGGCATTGGGTTTCACTTTTTCTTTCTGCATCCAAAAAGAAGAAAAAAACTGCAAAATATTATTATTAGTCTTAAACAAATATGCCTTTAATTTTCTGAGTTTAAGCAAAATATTAGAGCATGTTTGGAGCATCAACTTAAATATATGTTTTTAATTTTTAAATAATATTATATATATTTTTATACCATTTTTTTATTTATATATATTTTAAAAAAATTAAAAATTATTATTTAAACACATTTACCAAATGGACTCTTAACTTTTTTTTTCTCTTTTGTGGAGAATCAAGCAAAATATTAGTTGTACGTACCTATTTGCCAGCATTTATACTATATACCAATTTGTAGTAGTAATGGGACGGTGGGATGCCACCACTAGTGAGGCCCCAATCTGATATTTCATTTCAAGATAAGACTCACGAACCCCACTGACTGATTGAATATTTTTTTTTTTGATGGGGACTGATTGAATATTCTTTTCTTGGTTTTCAATTTTTTTAATGAGCCACTGATTGAATATTTGAGTATATACAAATGGGAGGTAAGTTAATTTTTATACCAATTTAATCTAATGTAGAATGGGAGGGAAGCTATAAAATAATGAAAAGGTGGGTATTGTGGCTATAGATTTTTAATGGGCAGGGAACAGGAAAGCAGTCTGTTGACAAGGGATATTGTAGTAGGGAGATATTTCTGAATACTTTTATACTTTTAGCATACAAAAAATGTAAAAAAGAAGAAGCAATTGTTAAGTAAATGAAAAAGCTGTGGCCAATAAACAAGATTCATGCTTTTATGGGGTTTATAGGAGGAAAATTTGAGTTGATGGTTGTATTGCCAGTAGGTATTTGTCCTTATGGTCTGTGTCAAAGTTAGGGTGTGCATTTGGGAATTGTTGAAAAAAGTTCAGATTTTTAATTTTTTTTTTCTATTTTTTTATTAAATAATTTAGTTTTTAGTTTTATTTTTCAAATAAATTTGCTTTTAATTTTTTATAACACATTTAACATAAAAAATTTCAAAATCTATTTCTTTTGATAAATATTATGCAAATAAGCTACTAGAAATAAAAAATTTCTCAAATTTCTGCCCAATTTCATTTAAGAGGGAGGATTTGCAAAATTAATATATTTGCAAAAAAAAAGAGTACAATTTAAGTAAATTTATGTTATTTTGATTAATATGGACTCATAAAATGTTGAAATTGTAATAATTAAAACCATACTATGAACATTTTCAGTCCTCTAACTTGTGACAGAAATCTACAATTTTTAATTCTTACAAGAACCAAACAGTGGCAGAAAAAATGCAATTGCAGTGCTGCCATTTGTGGTTCCAAAATGTTTGTCTCCATGCTGCCCAATCAGAGGACTAGCAATCCAAAATAATAATAAAAACTAGTAAGGAAAAGCCTGTCTTTTGTTAAAACAACTATTGCCCCAGGGGGGTTTTAATAACTAGTCAGTATTTGTTTAAGTTTCTTTTGGGCTGGCAGGGGACAATTGCCCCCCTCAACTCCCCTAAGCTTTCGCCCTTGCTTATGGCTTCAGAGGAATAGAGGGATGTTCTCTACAAAAATGGCATGCATGTTGTTTGTGTGATTAAAAATGGAGGAATTTTCTATGATCTGGATTGAAACAAACTATTATGTGTTGTCTATGATTAGGTGAAATATTGGAGAAATCAATAGAAGGTTGGTTGAAATTATATTAGTAATGATAGGAATATTATTATTTTTTTTTTTAAGGTAACAAACTGTTATTTGAGTACCATTATTGTCACACGAGCCCACTACATTTCCTGAAATAGTTAAACATGAAAGGAATTATCGGTTAAGTTACTAACATAAATGAATACCAGGGCCAAAATAAAAATGAGATCAAACGTGAATGACCAAAATGAAAGTTTTAAAACATAAATGATCAAAGTGAAAACAATCCAAAGTTTTAAGGATCAAAAGCGTACTTTAGTATAAATTAAACACAAATAAAGCATCTTGAACTAAACTAAGTATTACTGGTGGATGTGGCCTTTTAATTGGTTTAATGGATTGGTTGTTAAAGTGTTTTATTGGGATCATCGGGAGTGTAGTTCTAACAAATGACAAAGTCACATGCTTGAATAAGATGATGATATATAAAACAAACTTGATTTAAAAAAAAATTAGTGATTTTTTAAAATATAAATTCATACTTTTTAAATTTTTAATTAAAAATTTAATTTATTAAGCTATTGCATGACTTAAGGAATATTTATTACAGGCCTTATAGTAAGAAATTTTTATTACTCATTTAAAATTTAAAGAATAACTATTCCTTCTAAAGAATATGTAACAAAAGAATTGAACAATGTTTACAAAGAAATAGTAATTTCATTTATGAATCTATTTCTGAGTACCAAACCTGCCCTTCTAATTTTTTCCTCTGTCCATGTGTGCACTATCCTGTTTCCTCTGCCCTTCTAATTTGGTTTGGTAATATTTTATATATGTTCATTGATTTATTTAATCAAAAAATAAAAATAAATTAGACAAAAATAGAGTTATATTCTCCTTAGAATGAAAATGAAATAAATTAAATCCCCAGCTTGTTTTATATTATTCAACTGTTGACCCAAAAATAGATAAGAGGCCCAGCAAGCCACGTTATGCCTATGCACAAGGAGTCAAGAACGTACATTGATAGCTATTGTAGAGAGTTAATTTTCTAACGTGCATAGCTAGAACTATTTTTATATGATACCCCATAGCTCTTCAAGTGTGTGGGACAATACATTAAATGTGTTCCAAATTAGTTAAAAAACTTAAAGAATTTTGACTCCAATTTTTTTTTCTTTTTCATTTTAAGGAATATGAAACATATTAGAAGAATATCTTTCAAGTTTGTTTTGGATTAGTTTATGTATCAAATTACAAAAGAGCATCAAATACACATAGGACTCTAAAAATGTCTGCATATTGTACACTGACAATGAAAGTAAGATGAAATTTGAAGATAAAAATAAACAAACTTCAAGAAAATAAGGGCTAGCTATGTTAATGAATTTTCTCAAAAAAAAAAAAAGAAAAAAAAAAAGAAGAAGCTATGTTAGTGAAAAATGTTAAAATTGCTACAAATTTTGTTATAAAAAACTTATAAAATATAAAGTAACATGACAACAAATATAATTGGTGTCTTTATAAAGAGAATCAAAATTCAAATCTTCTATCCTCCACTTATAATAATTTATCAAAATAAAAAATGATTGGTGCCACTTTAATTATATATGAATAAAAGTAAATGTCTAAAGATTTCTTTTCCCAAATTACATGTATATAAATATTTATTCTATGAATTTAAATAAATAATAAAACCAAAAAAACAAACTTGGTGATGCTATTGAGATTGCCTTTGTCCATCTTTTAGATCCTTAATTTGACCCTGGCCCCATTGTCATATTTTTCCAGCTCCGTGTGGATCATCTAGGAGCTGCCTTGACAAACATTTTTGCTTGTCAATGTCATATTATATGTCTTTACCCAAAGGTAAAGAGAAAAAGCACACTAAAATCAGGATTTTCCTGTTTTAACTTTTAACTTTAATCATATCCTTCAAATGCTAAGGAATAAGGATGCCAAAGTAGGCTTTCTCCTATCTTTTTAGGCTACCAATCTGTATGAATTGATTGAGCTTATTTTCATCTTTACTCCTAATCCCTTAGAAAGAATGTACTTTTTATTTTATTTTATACTAATAAAAAACCATTTGTTATAATAAACAAGATATATCAAATAAACTGATAAAGATAAGGCCATTACGTTGCTAACCTTTTACTCTCATCCCTCCATTTTTACCTGGCTTTTAAGACATCGTGTGCTAGTTTTCTTTTGCTTTTTTTCTTTATACTTTAATGGATGTGGCATTTAGTTTTGATAGATTTAGATTGAAATGATATTGTGCTTTTGTTCTATGTTCAGTCTACGATTTAATATACAGACAATATGAATATGGATATTGTAGGGATAAAGGGCCCAAATATGGGTATTGGGTCGTGGGCCATGTCTGAGGACATCAAGTAGTCCGAGGATAGGTAATAGTGACGGAAACCTACAGGATAGTAGTCTGTGGAAAGAGTTAGGTCAAGAGGAACTTGAAGTGTTGTCCGAGGAGAAGTACCTCCTCGGCTAAATAGGGTAGAGGTCATAAGTCCGACCTTTCATCAAGAACAAAGTAACAAACGATCATGCTGGCAAGGATAAACATCAAGTGGAGATAAGACAAAAGGGAGCTAGGAATATCTGAGAAGAAAGTTGCTACCACCGCATTGAATGCTTTATGCTTTACAGCTAACCTCCTGACTACATTAATATGGAGGTGATACCTGAATAGTAATATTCAGCTTTACAGCTACTCATAAAGACTTTAGGAGAGTGCTAATGGGACAAGTATCAAAGCCAGCAATCTGATTTACACGTGGAGGGCTGAGTTGAAGTAAAATATGGGGATATAAAGAAGAAAAATCCCATTACAAGGGGATCATCAGAGAATCTGTAGAAAAATCATTGTACACACAAGAACTGTGATTGTGTTTAAATCTAAAAGAAATATATAACAACAATCTTCCTCGGACATTGCTGAGGAGGATTTTCCTTACCCAAACTGTTTGTTTATGCTTCTAAGTAACAATTAGCCTATTGTGATCACGGTACAACTCACTGAAGTTTAGTTTCTAGGTTCACTCTCTACAAATTCATTGTTTTGGGCTCTTTGGGCTTTAATCTTTTTCCTTTTGGGTTTTGGGAACTAATCGTGTCCTTACAGGTATCATGATAGTATCCATATTATAAAGCTTCAAAAAGTTAGATGATTTAAAATGGGAAAACTAATTAAAGGGTGACAATCATGCTAATTATGGGATGAATAATTATATAATTGAGAATAAAAGAGAAATTATTACAACTCAGTGCTCGCTAGAGAAATTGAGTTGTGTACACGATGACATAATGACATAGAATAGAAGGATTTTTTTTTCTTCTAATTATTAAAAAAGAAAGGTCATCATACTGGATAATTTGGATTTCCATAAAGAGGTCATCATACTGGATAATTTGGATTTCCACTTCCACACCTAACATTGCCAAGCTGCTTGTTTGTGCTATAAGGCTCATTGCCTCACCCTCAAGTTTCAACTAAAGAAATCACTGAAAGTGAGAGAATTTAAGGGTCCCAATTCCCAAAGAATCTGAAAAAATAGTTTTCCATCGGAAGCCCATATGTTACAAACCTGAAGCCTGAGTTCATGCACCCATAGGCCTAGAAACTTTGACTTCCATAGCCCAATCTACTTAAAGCCCTAGGACATACTCCATAAAACACCATTTGCAGCCGCAAGCTATGGAGAACCATCCAAGGCCTAAGGGACCCTTCCTTTGACTTTTCCCAAATCTAGAGAGAGGGTGATTTGAATGATGAACCTAAAATTTTCTGCAAATATTGAATAACATTATTGTTCTTGAAAACTCTTTGTAAGAAAAACTTTTTTTTATTTCTCCCCTTTTTTAAGAAACAAATGAAAGCAACTTTTTATTCCTTGCTTAACAAATCAACATTGTATATATCATGAATATTGGTAGAATAGATTTCATCCAAACAAAAAAGAGGATTAGAAGATCTAGCTTGTATAATGAGCCTGTGAATTACAAAATTACATAGTTTACGATTACGAACATGACAAAACTGAACTTTCTAGAAAGAAGAAGCCATGAAATTAATATCATGGCTTTATGCCCGCAATTAGAAGAACTTAATCATAAAAATTGATCCCAACACAGAGCTAGAAACTTATATTAACTTTTTTTTGAAGTTTGATGAAATTAAATGTCAAAAACCCTTAAACGGAATCAAACATAAAGGATAAAATGAAAACTTTCATACGAAAATTGCCAAAATAAGAACAACCTTGAACTTTAAGGGGCAAATTGTACTTAATTAATTCAGCCTTTTTTTTTTCAGGTGCATTTCCTTCATTGATTACCTTCTATTTTTTCTTTTTTGTAAGCAAAATTTTCTCTATAATCCTAGCTAGTCCAAAGATTTGAAATTCTTATCCTGACGGGGGGTCTGACTTCTCAGATGGTATCTCGCGATCAATTTCTGTATTTTAATTTCGATAGTTTCAGTGATTGATTAAGGTTTAAATGCTTCCTCTTCTTTGAAACATTGCTGTTGGAAAGCCACATCGCTTTTCTATTTTCTGCTAAGGTATGCTCGAACTGGTCAAGCTACCTAGAGAATCATGTAAATCTTCTCTTTATCATTGTTAAATATTAGCATTGATACACCATGTTGAATATGCTAGTATGGATGCGGAAGCGAAAGCATAAAGTATAGAACATAGTAACACATAAGAGTTACGTGGTTCAGCCTAACGGCCTACATTCACGGAGGAAATCCTAAAGGGTTACATTAATAATATATTAGAGTGTAGTACAAATCCTGTATTATAATGAATCATAACATGTGTATATATAGTAGACTAAAACCTAAACTAATAGACTTCTAGTAAAAGTAGGAGACTTGGCTTGCACACAAAGTAGAATTAGGCTTGGGCCTATACTAATGGGCTAATAAAGCTTTAACACCCCCTCTCAAACTCAAGATGGAAGTTTGATGAAATCTTGAGATTTGATAAGGTTGAGAAGATCCCTTGAATGGAGTTTGGCTCTATGACGGTAGTTTGAGGAAAGCAATAGTCTTGCAGTGTTGATGCGACTTCTAATGGTGGCTTGACTGTACCGGAGAGTTTTGACGGCAGCAGTAGGAAGCCAAAGAAGATGAACGCAGCGAAGAAAACACCGAGGAAGACAAAGATTGCTCTTAAATATACCACAATGACAGAAAACCATGGCCACAGGAAGGTGGCTCTGATACCATGTTAAATATTAGCATTGATACACCATGTTGAATATGCTAGTATGGATGTGGAAGCGAAAGCATAAAGTATAGAACATAGTAACACATAAGAGTTACGTGGTTCAGCCTAACGGCCTACATCCACGGAGGAAACCCTAAAGGGTTACATTAATAATATATTAGAGTGTAGTACAAATCCTATATTATAATGAATCATAACATGTGTATATATAGTAGACTAAAACCTAAACTAATAGACTTCTAGTACAAGTAGGAGACTTGTCTTGCACACAAAGTAGAATTAGGCTTGGGCCTATACTAATAGGCTAATATATCTTTAACAATCATGATAATCGAAGAGACTACTAGAGGTTAATTAAGAGGGTGCTATTTCTTATTCTCTAGAATCAGGCAAATATCCTTTAAGCCTATACACACATAACTACGTAACTACTTAAATATTCATGTTTAATAAATGATAAAAACTGCATCTACTACAGAAAGTTAAAATGATGTGTCACTGTGCTTCAAAAAAAAAAAAAAAAATTGATGTGTCACTGTCACCTTCAATCATAATAAAATAATCCATTCAATATTTGGTGAGGGATACTAGTCACGACTAGGATAATAATTAACCCTAGATATCAGTTTAAATCAATTAACGATAGCTTGTTGTAACAGTGCAGACCAGTTTAAAGCTTGCCATCCAATTCTTGGGGAGGCTTGTTAATCACCAATTTTGTGGGACATGAAGGCTTTGGGCCCAATTTGTAGGACCGTGGGTTCCAAGCCCAATGGATTCAAACACAGTATGTCCACAATCAAGCCAAACCCTCTACTAGGGCTTCTAAATCCTCAATTCAGTCTTCATCCACCACCTCAATTTTAGGGCATGATCTATGCCGATCGACATGATGTTCACACAGGAGGATTGTGCCCCTTAATTGGCCATGGAAATTGGCTAAGCAAGCCTCCTTTATCGTATGGAGATAACAAGCGGTTCATGAAATGTTTGAGAAATTCACGTTGACATGAGGTTTTGTACACTTTAAATGCATTTAGGGAAAATTACACTTTATCTTTCTAAAATATACTCATTTTTACACTTATCTCCTTAAATTATTGTCTAACACTTGCCCTTCTAAATTATAAGACTACACACTTACCCCTATAAACTATTATATGTGTAACACTTTGCACTCCATCCCATGGGTAATAGTTTAGGGAAATAAGTGTGCATTATCATAGTTTTGGGGATTATAATTGTAAAATTGGTATAGCTTAAAGGGGTAAAATGTGCATTCTCATAGATTAGAGGATATGTATAAAATGAAGTATAATTTAGGGGATAAATGTGCATTCTCATACTTTAGATGAGTAAATGTAATATGGTGTATAGTAGAGGAATAAAGTATAATTTTCCTTGCATTTATTGCTTCCACCACCATTAATCCCTTTTTTTTTTTTGATAATGCATGATTAGCCTTGCAATTTGAAAAGGTAGGGAGAGGATATCCTTCACCCACTCTTCCTCGAACTTCCATAGGAGTGTGGGGTGATTGGTTTGATCTTCGAATTCAAGGGAGAGTAGAATCTCAAATTTACCTTGAATTCAATTTTCATCCACCACCTTGACTAGCATGGGAAGATCGAGTCTCAATGACCACCTTTGGCCATAGAGATTAGCTAAGCAAGCCTCCTTTATTATATGAAGATAGCAAGCAATTTGTGGAATGTTTGAAAAGTGCAAGTTAATATGTTTCGTGCAAAGTATGGAAATTTATTTGGTACTTTGGAAGTATACTCCCTCCCTTTCATATAAGAGTGGGCCCCATGGTGGGTAGAACCCACCTTTTTGTGAGAGGAATGGAGTATACTCTTGGAGTACCCAATACCAGCTTGCAAAGTACAATCCCCACATTCACATTTATTGCTTCCAAACAGCGCTAATAATCACATTTATTGTTGTTTGAAAAATTAAATTATTGGTGGTGTAGTGCGAAAAGGCAAGAATAGGATGTTGTCATTCACACACTCCTCCTCTGACTTTCCTTAGGAGTGCTAGGTGATTGACTTGATCCCGGATTCAAGGGAGAGTAGAATCTCAATTTCACCCTCATAGAGAAGACCTTGTAAATATCAGAGACATATCTCCATGCAAAGCTATGAAAAAAAAAAAAAAACAAAACACCCATTGTTTGTAGAATTTTCCTTCAACACCAATTCTAACTTAACCTGAAGAGCACTTCTGGTTAACCCCATTGCTTGGTCTCAGGTGTAGTATATAGGTGTTCTCTTTTGTTGCAAGACCCATTTCGATGATCGAGAGTCCGTGAAGGATTGACCTCAACTGAGATCTCGTTAATGACTTCCCCACAATTATGATAATAACCCTAGCAATTTAAATTATAACAAGAAGGTTCGATCATTAAATAGAAAGAGCCTCCATAAGGTCTTATATTCTTCAAAATCATTATTTTCTTTAAAAAGATGATTAAGATCCAATTTTTATAATAATAAAAGTTAATGCTTCAGTTGTTTCTATAAAATAACTTACAATAATAACTAGCTATCCTCACAGCTAAAAAAGAGAGAGAGCAAGAAATCATATGTGAAGGCTTAAACCTAGCTAGGTTGAGTCTGTTTTGATAAGAACTGACACTTAAATATGTGTGTACTTTATTTAATGTGAATATTATGTAAATAATACCAATTTATAAATTTGTAAAACAAACATCTCTCGACATACTCAATGCTATAATAATGTTGAAAGGGAAATTTTTAATTTTCCTCTCATACTCATTTACATCTACTATTTTACATTAATATTCATAATTGATGTGAAAATTTCCACATTTTTTAAATATCTATATTCTAACACATAAAAAAGGCATAGGTGTTAGGGAATAATACTTGGTAGGGTGGATAGTGGAGGAAGATAAAGAAGAGTTGTAGGCTATGAAGATTGAATGACTCTGATACCAAATTGAAACCCACAATAGGATTGAACGAATTGTTACACTCATGCATAAAAGTGTTTACATGTATTATATTTATATTTTTGAGATTATAAGATGAGAGTTGGAACAAACACTGACTAAAAAACTAAATACAAAAGATAATGTTAGGTTAACGATATATTAGCTAGAAAAGCTAAACTAATTACACCCCATTAATTGCTTATTCAAATTCAATACTTAACAATATTATATATATACATGAGTGACTGGCTAAATGTTCATGTTGATGGCGGTGAACTTCATCCTTTTCACCCCTTCTACATTTGTTCTTACATCATCATTCATCTATCACCAGGAGCCTTAGTCAAGAATCAGGATCAGCTCATTTACTTAAAGATAATATTAAAACATATACTTTTTAGTTTTTAATTAGAAAAAAACGTGATATATATAGTAAGTGAACAAGTATATATGATATGGCCGCATATCTTGAATAGTATTCTTTATATATTAAATTTGTTACGAACAAGCATGCAAGATAGGCATATGCAACATATACACATGTGTCCCTCATGCAAAGCAAGAGGAATTAAGAGCTGTCTTCTGCTCATGGCCTCTATTGCATCACTCACTTACATGCCAAAAAGTACCATTTGTTCAAATTCCTCTATCCCCCACATGATCTCCTTACCCTCTCAAGAAACTTTAGAGGTCACCAATCACCTCGTTAATGGTAATTTGTCCTTATTAAGCCTTAATATTTATGTTCCCAATTTTATTCCTGCTCAAAAAACGCCACTGAGCTCTTCAATACCCTTGTATATATAGAGAGAGCGGGCTATATTACATGCATGCATGACTATATATTTGATTATACACATTTTTATAGCTAAATATGAGTGCAACCATGGTTGAATTCCAGGGAGAAATAGACCCCATAAGTAAAAGTGAAGATGAAGCAGAAGATATCAACTACGATGAGCTCAAGAAGCGCATGTGGAAGGATCGGATGCACTTGCAAAAGCTCAAGGATAAGCTTAATGGAGAGCCAGAGTCATTGGCAAAACAAGAAGATGCATCTCATCGGAAAAAGATGTCAAGGGCATAAGATGCTATCCTCAAGTACATGGTGAAGATCATGGAAGTTTGTAAAGCACAAGGTTTCGTCTATGGTATAGTCACAGAGAAAGGAAAGCCTGTCACTGGCTCATCTGATAGTTTACGCCATTGGTGGAAAGAAAAAGTTAGATTTGATCAAGATGCTCCTCTTGCCATTGCTGATTTCTTGCCAGTTTTGGACCAAGAAAGTCATGAATTAGACCCAAGTTCTTATATGCATATGCTTCATGACTTGCAAGATATTACTTTGGGGTCTCTTCTATCTGCTCTAATGCAACATTGTATCCCTCCCCAAAGAAAGTTTCCACTAGAGAGGGGTCTACTACCTCCTTGGTGGCCCACAGGGGAAGAGCTTTGGTGGGGTTAAGAAGGAATCTCTCAGGAACATGGTCCACCTCCTTATAGGCCCCATGACCTTAAAAAGGCTTGGAAAGTTAATGTTTTGGTTGCAGTGATCAAGCACATGTCTCATAATTTGGATAAGAATGAGAAGGCTTGTTAAACAGTCTAAGAGTTTGCAAGATAAGATGACATCTAAAGAGACTTCAACTTGGTCTAAGGTGGGGAACCAAGAAGAAGCCCTTCTACAACATACTGAGAAATGCCTCAAGATTGAAGATGATCAAAATGTAAATGTGAAGGAAGGAGGATCTAGTACTAGTAGTACTGTATGTAGCAGTGAGAAAAGGAAGTGTGTGTTTGATGAACAGGCCTCCATGGACACATTGTATGCTTGCCAAAACTCAGTGTCCACAGAGTGACATAAGTTTGGGCTTTGTGGACAAGAACTTGAGGATGGACCATGAATATCAATGTGTTTATGCCACAAAGGAAGTCAATTATGACCAAGGAAACATCCTCTCCTATGATCCTCTTCCTCTCTCCTTTGAAACACATTGGCCAATTTTACCTGACTGGATGACTATGGAGCTAGTAAAGGCTAATCAGAACAATGATGCAAGTATAGAGGGAGTTGGTGATCAGGCCTTAGGAAGTTCAATGGTAGATTATGCAAGCAACTGGGGAGCGGGATTGAAGATGTGGCTCTAAATGGAGCATTTGAGATCCTAAGAGAAAACATGAACTTGAATCTAAATTCATTACAGGAGAGCTCAGATGATCCAGAAGCAACTTCTATTTGGGATTTGGAATTTGAGTGAAGCAAAGCTTAAACAGAAAGTTGGCTGCACATGTTGCTATACTTCATAGCTTATATATTTATATCAACTTTTGTAGCTTTAGAAATGAAATCTTATACAGTATTATGTTTCTTTCCCTTGTTCCCATTTCTTGTAATACATATGTTACCATGTCTATCAATATCGATCAAATATCAAAGCCTTATTACAACGATATAGATGTAAATTAAATGTAATTTTGTAGTTAGTGTCCTACTTATATACTTCATATAATCTCTTCGTTTTGTTATACTTCTACAAAGAAAAAGTTAAAAGATATAGCTGAAAAAAAAAAATCAAAAGAGTCTCATACCCTCTTCTTCCATAAGACCCTAATGAAATATACAAGAATTGCACATTTGATTATAACTCATACAAACTGTGCCTTTGAGGAATGCAATCTTCAAAATCAAATCTTTGACCAGCGCATGTATAGCCCATTCTGAACCTATTATTGTTCTTGTTCTCTATTTCCACTTCCACTGTAAAGACAGCACAGACAGGTCTGTGATCCGAGAATCTTGATTCTCCACGAATATAAGATAGCTGCTCAATGCCATTGCCACGCCATAATATCCTATCACACCTGAAACTCAATCAAGCTTAAACTGTTAAATTCCATTGTCAATATATACAATGCAAAGATTTTAGGTAGTTAATTCACTCTTATTAAGGTTGAAAGAGAGAGAGTACCATGCAGGGGTGCGGCGTTTCTTCTTGGATTTGACTGTTTCTCCAGCATAAGAATCCGAATTGTGTGTATACTTATAAGTGGGGGCAAAATATATCCTTCCCTCAGCAAAACCAGGAAATACTCTACCTGCTTCTCTCTCTAAATTCAACTGCACCCAATGTTTAAAAGTAGGTTAGCCAAGCAACACGAAAGAATAAATCAAAGCAGGATAATTCTAACGTAAAACAACTAAGTAATGTTAAGGATAATATAAAGTTACTATATGTGTTTTACAATTGACATGACACCAATCATTTTTTTTTTTGATAAGTAATAAGGATGTATATTCAAGAACACTACCTTCTGCAAAAAAAACATAAGGCAGAGAAAGTTTATAGAGAAAGAAAAGGAAAAAGAACAAAGAAAAAAGAAAAAAAGAAAAGCTACTAATTACAAAAGAGAGAGGTAAGGAACATAGGGAGAAAATCACTAGTAGTGAGTCCTCAATCCCTAGACCAGTCAAAAAGTGAGCCACTAAAAGAAGCCAATAGTTGGTCATCAGAACTTTCCATGTCCTTAAACATCCTCCAATTTCGTTCCTTCCACAGACACCACATTATACACAACAGAGCTAAATTCCAAATGCTGGACGAATTCTTTCCAAGCCAATTCCACCAACCAAAGAGAGTATTCGCAACCGATCTTGGCAAGACCCAAGAAATCCCAAAAGATCTAAAAACCAAACTCCACAACCAGTAAGTCTTATCACAATGAAGTAGCAAATGATCTACCGTCTCTTCATTACAACGACACATAATGCACCAGTCAACAAAATCCATCCCTCTACCCCTCAAATTGTCACCTGTAAGGATCTTATTCCATACAGCAATCAATACAAAGAAAGAAACTTGCCGAGGAGTTTTAACCTTCCAAACACCTTTCCAAGGAAAGATTATGGGTAAGGGGTTTCTTAACTTATTATAAAAAGATTGGATGTCAAAATCTCCATTCTTTGTTAACTTCCATTGCATACAATCTCCATTATCAGAATGAGGTAAATTAGAGCCCAAAGTAGGGAGAAATTCATCCACACCACCCATTTCCCAATCATTTGGTCTCCGAATGAAACGAACATCACAACTTCTCCGTTCCTCTGTCCCCAACCGTTCAAGAGAGGAAGCCACTGACGCCTCTTTATTGGAAGCAATCCTGTACACATCCAAAAAGATTAAGTGAAGTGGAGACTCCCCACACCAGTGATCTGTCCAAAGCTTCACTCTATCCCCCACCCCTACCTCAAATCGAATATTTTTGCTAAAAACCTCCCAACCCATTTAGATACTTCTCCACAAACTACACCTATGTACCCCTCTATCTAGCTTGAAGGTCCATCCCCCCCATTCTTCCCCAAATTTTAGAGCTACAACTCTTCTCCAAAGCCTTGTCTCCTCAACCCCAAACTGCCACAACCATTTCCTTAGTAAGACTTTATTAAGAGTAGTTAATTTCCTTACTCCTAACCCACCATTTTCCAGAGGTGCACACATCTTGTCTCATCCCACCAAATGAGTCTTGGAATCTCCCCACAAGAAATCCCTTTGCAACCTCTCAATTTTATTGGCCACATGCGTGAGAATAGTAAAAAGAGATAAAAAGTAAGTAGGAAGACTAGATAATGTACTCTTCAGCCACATCAATTTTCCACCTTTTGACAAATACATCTTCTTCCACCTAGTCAGCTTCCGCTCAATTTTCTCCAAGATAGGATTCCAAATAGTGGGGGACTTGTGGGATGCCCCCAATAGCATACCAAGATAAGTCATAGGCAAAGATCCAATCCGACAACCCAAAATCTCTGCCAAGACAAGGACATTAGGAACCTCCCCAATGGGAATCATCTCGCTCTTCAAAGTATTAACCTTCAAACTTGTCACGGCCTGGAAACAAAGAAGAAGCATCCAAACATGTAGAATCTGCTCCTCATTTACATCACAAAATAGAATCATATCATCCGCAAACAATAGATGCGAGACACATACCCCTCCACCCCATCAGCCATCAGCCTTAAAACCTTGAAGTAAACTAGCCCCTTCAACTCTTTTCATCATCTTACTGAAAACCTCCATCATAACCAGGAACAACAAAGTAGATAACGGGTCCCTTTGTCTCAACCCCTTCGAACTCCTAAAAAAATTAGCTGGAGACCCATTTAACAAGACAGAGAATTGGACTGTAGATATACATGTACGAATCCACCTACACCATCTCACCCCAAATCCCATTCTCTTCAACAAATCTAAAAGAGCCTCCCAATTTACATGATCATAGACTTTCTCAATGTCCAGCTTACAAATAACCCCCGGAATCTTACTTTTTACCCTATTATCAACACACTCATTAGCTATAAGAACGGACACCAATCATATAAGCAAAATTCATAGAAGTGAAATTCATACTGTTACTTATGATATTGTTGAAATGACATCGACATATTCATTGTGATGTTATTTCTTAAGTTTTTTTTTAAAAAAAATAAATAAAATTAGTAGTAAATTTAGTATTTTCCAAAATACTAAGGAAGTGTTTCCACAGTGTGCTTATGACATCCATTTAGTTGTATTTTCAAACAATACATAACATTCATGCACCATTACTGCATTTAAATAATGTGTTTGTTATTCGTATTCAAAACCTGCATGAATGCAATTTTAACAAAGATTGAATTCATGGCCACAAAATAATTTTCAGGCTCTTCAATCTTCATATGGAATCTCCCACCTCTTCTCTTTCTCTCGCTTAAAAATTCTTTTGCCTAGAAAAGCTTAATTTGGATATTTCTATCATTTACCTCAAAGGAAAAAAAAAAAAAAAAATCCTTTCGAATGCTTGTGAATCATAACTTCAAATGGATATATACTTTTCAATCACCAATATTACTTCTCAAAGGTAGATTATACTTATACCTCATGATTTATAAATAATTTATTCAAAGAAAGTACTAGAGATATATATATATATATATATATTTTTTTTCACAAATTGCTGATGTGATGAATAATTATTAATAAATGAAAAAAATTATGTTTGTTGTGAGCTTAAATGAGAACTAGTAAAAATTAGTCATAACAATAGTATGTAAAAATCTTATAAAATAATTTGGAGCTGTAACTACTCTTTATTCAATAATTGCTTATAATACATTGAAAAATGTCTACAAGCTAATAATTGCTTATAATACATTGAAAAATGTCTACAAGCTTGTGCAAGAGTTTTTAATTGAAGTTCTTCCTTGAGGTTGCTTCCAAAAAAAATGTCATAAAAGTAATATTCCAATTAATGACAAAGACTATATTGAAAGGCCTGTGGTGGGCATATTAAAGTACAAACCTGATCCTTCTCCAGGAGAGTGTCCCAATCATTATCCTCCAACAGAACCCTTGTTTCCTCATAGGTCAAAGCTACCCGATAATTCAAATCTCCAAGCCAAATTACTCGACTGAAATTTGATAATAATAACAACAAAAATCATACATTAAACATACAGAGAACTATATATGAATGGGAAAAGAGGAAAAAGATGAAAAAGATCAATTATTTCAATTCACATACTCGTGATCATTAATTCTTTCTGGGGCTCGGCTATTTGGATTCTTGCAGATCTTAGGGAATTGTGTACACTTCAGGATTTCACACACATCAGCATTCCTCTTTAGTTCATCACCCTCCTTCTCCCCAGAGGCCAAGTGACTGCATACAAAGCAAAAGCTTGTTTGGTGCAATGACATGCTCATTGATATACATCCCTGTAAAGAAAATCTCGTATTAATGCAATTTTTGTGTGTGTAAGAAGGTGTGTGTAATAAACACTAATTTTTTAATAAACTACAAAATTAGCTCTAGGTTGACCACCATCAAAACTGTAGAGTGGTTCAATAATTTCTAACAATAAATCTAGTGAGCGGAATTTTTCACAACTTTTTTCAACATTTCACAATAAGTGATGTGACTTTTTCAGATTTTCTTAATAGTTGATGTGGCTTATTGTGATTGAAGCATAATAAAAGTGATGACAATAGTTCAACCATACAAAAATGACACTGCTCAAAACAAAATTGGTCGCCTTAACACGTAAAAAAAAAAATTAAAAAAAAAAAAGAATTTCTGAAAAATTTGTATATCTAAAATTGATCAATTTCTAATTTAGGTTCAGCACTCCCAGCTTCGAAGCTATCCAATTCAGTAGTGCATTTTTTGTTGTCATATTAGACATTTAGAGTCTGTTTGAGATCTGTTTATTTTGCTGAAATTTAAAATTTTTTGCTAAAAGTACTGTAAATAAATGTAAAAGTTAGTTAAAATAGTACAGTGAGATCCATAAATAATACTAAAAAGTGCAGTGAGACCTATAAATAATAGCAAAAATAAGCTGAATAGTAAAATAAGTTGGCAAAAATAATTTTGCCAAATGGACACTTTAGAGCCTGTTTGGATACCGCTTATTTTGCTGAAAACTGAAAATTTATTACTGAAAATACTGTAGTAAAATAATTTTTAAACTATAAATAGTGTTGTGGGACTTAGGATTTACTGCTTATTGTTGTGTTTTCCAATATTTGACTGGTTCATAAACAGTGTCGTGGGACCCAATAGAAAAACGCAAAATGCAAAATCATTACTCGGCAAATGCACGCTTAGACTAAGGAGAGCCAAGATGAGAGGAATTGCACCAACTAACTTTCAACTTACCTTGTTTCCAAAGCAACCCATTATTCCTCTTCCTACCGAGGAGACTCTGAGATGGCCAATATGTGGCACTAACTCCTTCCTAGCCCACACAGACAGGAAAATCCCCACCATTTGCTTGCTTGCTACAAGAGAGTAACTCATCTGGCTGTGTGAAGTGGGTGAGGGTGAGGAGGGTGAGGAAGGTGAGGTTGGTGAGAAAGGTATTTCTGCAATGGAAAGGTATTCCTCCACACTACTATGGCGACCGATTGGATGAGATCTTGCTGAGTATAATTTACTTGAGGGTTCACTAAGTTTTCGTACCCTCCACCTCTCTCTGGAAGGTGAGTCCTGACAATTACAGCTCTTAAGAAGAGTACTATCTGCCCTGAAACTCCTTCTAATTGCTCTGAGAGAAGGCCTCTGGAAGAAGTTAAGACTGCTTGTGCACTTTGATGAGTCCCTCGTGATGTTGTTGTTTGAGACTTTGGAACCAGGCCCTATATCAGAAGAAGAGTAGATGGATTCATACTGTGGTTTATTCAGTGCTTGGCTTATGAGGGCCAGCCATTTTACTGCAGGTTCATTGTCTTCTATCACCAAAACGTTTCCAGCACTTAGAGGAACAATTTCTTGAAACCTGAATATATTTGAAGAAAAAAAATGTTAGACAGCAGGTGATTTTGATTGAAATTGATGGTAGCAAACACTAGATGGGAGAGTCATAGAGAAACAACTAATTTTCAAAAAGCTGAAAATAAGTTGTACCAAATAGATACGAATTCTAATTGAAGTTCATATGCAATACCATATCATGAAACATTAAGTCTACTTCTAGGTTCTAATAATCTTGTCAATCTTCCATTTACATCTATCCTTTCTCAAAAACTATTTTTTGATAAGATGTTGCTTTACAAAGATTGTGAGACAAAAGCTTTGTACTGTGATTGGTCTGTCATTTGATGAAGTTGACATATATAGAAGATCAAAACAATGTAAATTTTTGTGACTTTTATCATACCCCAGTACATATATGTCTGCAGAGTCCTCAGCCTGCAAAAAGTCTTCAAGGTTGAGGCCATTGTTGGGTGTCTTTCCTCCCACATTCCATGTTGCTACGAATAATCTGCAACCCAATCACAGCGTTCTCGCGTTAAGAAAATATGGTGACGAGATTATTTCATTGCACTCAGTGTACTAAACCCTCCTCTCTTATAGGAGTCGGATCAAAAGCAACTAAAGTTCACTCAAACAAGAAACAAGAACATTAATTCATACCTAATATCTTGTAGTTCAGTTGCTGGCATCATAGACTCTTCAAATGTGGACAGGTTAAGGCCTTCAATCTCTGGACTGGTCTGTCTTTCTGAGAGTAGATAAGAGATTAACATAATATTCTACATTTTTCAGAACTCCTAAAGTCTAAGATTAACCATTTTTCAGATGATAAGCCCTAAGGGTCATTATCAGACATCAAAATTTTCACTGTGCCTGTTTGATTTTTTTTTCTTCACCCTTATAATTAAATATATGGCAAACAATAAGAAAATATTGTTGTTAGGTAAACTACCAAAATTATATAGAGAGAGAGAGAGAGAGAGAGAGAGAGAGAAGGAGACTAGTCTAGGGTTAATGGGTACGTGGCCTGTACTTATCACACTAGATTCAATCCTGAACGGACCCACAAAATTATTATGATAACAACATCGACATC
The DNA here is from genome assembly GCF_001633185.2 of Quercus lobata. Taxonomy (NCBI): domain Eukaryota; kingdom Viridiplantae; phylum Streptophyta; class Magnoliopsida; order Fagales; family Fagaceae; genus Quercus; species Quercus lobata. Next base: position 50,018,283 of record NC_044909.1, read on the forward strand.
AAGAAGATTTTCAATGTCATGTCATATGAATATTTTTCACAATATAATATTCTGCATTTAACAATGTGTTGAAAAAAATTTAGGGCTTATATGCACCTATGCCGTAACACATACCTGCTGTGAAACCCTTTCTTAATACATGAGTCTCCAATAAAGTTTTTCTCCTTGTTGCAAAACTCTTCTCCAAATCTATAACAATGAAAAACAAAATAATAGTAATATAATACTACTAAAATAATACAAAACCATTTATTTAAATAATATTAAAGAAAGAAACCCTAAAATTGTAGTGCATGTCCTACCCTAATAGAAAGAGAGGGAGAGAGAAAGATACCAAGATCAATTCCACCATCATCTGATTTGAATATATCTTCATCTGAGCCTCCTCTCTCATCTCGCTTTGAACTGAAAATCTTTGGAATAATAGACTTTTTTTTTTTTTTACCCCAAAAGATGAAAAAGGAAAAAACCAATAAGTACAGATTCTATTTCCCAAAAATCAAAAAAAAAAAAAAAATTTACTCCCACATTGGAAAAAAAAAATCAAAAACCTAATAAATAACTACATATTCTTCTAAAGAAATAAGTATGCATGAATAAAAAAACATCAAATTTATAATAATAAAAAATGAATGAAAATATATTTTTTTAGAAAATAACAATTACACCCCCCCAAAAAAAAAAGTACCCTCTTTTTCTTTCCGTTCTTGATAGAGTTGTTAGGAGAGTCTATACTACTAGGGCTGTTGATGGCGGAGGCGGCAGCAACTGCGGTGATTCTATCTGTTTTGATGATCATATCAACATTGCCATGTGACTTTGAAAACCTATCTGACGAAGACATTCATTCATTAATTAATACTATATCTTATTGGTTGTTTGAGCAAGATTTGATTTGAATTTGAATTTTTTTTTTTTTTTTTTTTTGTGGTACAATTTGAGAAAGAGAGAAAATTAAATTCCCTGTTTTTATTGTCCACAAATTTTGTTTGAAATTTATTTTTAATTTTTGCTGATTTTGTTCATAACCATTTTTTATTTTATTTTTCCATATGTGGCTCTGTTCTAGAGGATGAGATTCTGGCGCCAACTCTTTCGGATGACTTGGCGGGAGTTGGAATGGCAAAGAGTCAAAACCGTTGAAGGTCCCAGCCCAACAATTAACTAAAAAAACACATTAGTACATCAACATCACATCATTAATACATCTCCTCTCTGCCAAAAAAAATAAAAGATCCGACTTCTATCCAGTGGTCTATGTCACTGGATACATTGGATTGTGAACATGTGTTCATATTCTAATGAGTCCCATAGTCAAAAAAGGTTGTCTTAGTCTAAAACACATCACCATCAATCATTATCTGCGCATCATTGAAGGGCTCTTGACTTTAAAAAATAGAAATTCAAAAAAATATGAAATTATAAACTTAAAAAAGTTTAAAACTAAGACTTTAAAGTCTTAGTTTAGGGTCTTACTTTAAAAAAGCTTATAATTTGTTTTGAATTTGACTTTGAATATCAAGCCAGATATATAAGATAAGATAAGATTTGTGAGTTTCAGTTAGGTCAACTGATAAAATTTTTTATAGTTGAATAAGAAATTTGAGATTTAATCTTCATTTATATCAAAAATCGATTAGTATCTTAGTCTAATGATAAAGAGTTACTATCAAAAGCAAACGTCATAGGTTAAAAGATAAGATAAGATTCTACGCAATGGATTTTTTTTAATTTTTTTATTTAAGTAAGACCACAATGGTTTCAGTTGGATTTACTTCTTTGATTTTAATCGACTTGTATCAAATTCATAGGCACAAGAATGTCATGAATTTACACATTTCATGCACATATGTTAGTACTTTCTTTAAGTCATTTTAGGAACACAACAAAAATTCACAACAATTTTATAATATTTTCAAATTAATATTAAATAAATTTTAAATTGCACATTGTGGTTGACCGATATGTGAGGTGGTTATAAGAATGTTGTGAACTTTTGTTGTATCCCTAGCTTTATCCCCCAATTGCACAAATGTTACTATATTAATTAGGTGACTAACCATGTGATTGTCTCCAATCTTAAAAAAATCAAGTGATTAATTGTCTAATAATTCGGGGGAAAAAATGTAAGTCTATTTTTTTTTTTTTTTGAGAAGAAAATGTATGTCTATTTGATATAGCATTTGTTTTAATATTTTATTTGGGAAAGTTGATTTTAATTATTTTATTGAATTAAAAAAAAATAAACAAAAATATAACTCACTACAAAACGCGGGGGCCTTGGGCCGCGTTTTTTAAGGTGCGGCTATAAAAAACGCGGCCTAAGATAAATTGAAGCCCCGTTTTCTAAAAACGAGGCTTAAAAAAACCTAAAAGTTGCGTTTTAAAACGCAGGGCCATAGGAGGGTTCTTAGGCCATGTTTTTTTGAGCTAAAAGCGCGACCTAAGGACCTTCGTATTTAATTTTTGGCAAACTTTTTTTTTTTCCCTTAACTGTGGCCGCATTTTAAAAATGCGGCTCTAGCATAGCTGAAGTTGCGTTTTATAGGCGCGGCTTCAAATTTGGTCTGAAGCCGCATCTTTAAAACGCGGCTTCAAACCAAAGTTGAAGCCGCGTTTTAAACGCGCGGCTTCAGACCAAACTGGGGCCGCGTTTTTTAAACGGGGCCTCAGATTATGCCTATAGCCGCATGTTAAAAATGCGGCTTTAGGCTTTGTTTATATACCATTCCTTAGACATTTTCAACCCTAGCCTCTCAAGAGCCCGATCTCAATCCTCACTCTCCAAGACCCGATCTCAATCCTCACTCTCCATCTCCGATCTCACCGTCACCCTCCATCTCTCCGATCTCTAGGGATTGTTTAGTGATAAAGAACTCTTTCTCTAATTCAACAAACCCTCTATCTCTCTCAATTTCTCGCTCTCTCTGACTAGCTAGGGTTTCGGCTCTCACTGGCAACGAAGGACACCAAAGGTACTACAATTTCTAGGGTTTTTCCTCCTCTCCACGCCCACAATCAACAACCTTCCTTCATTTCTTTTCTCTGATCATGGAAACGTAAATTTGATTTTTCTGCAGCACCGCAACAAATTTCTGCTTTCGAGCTGGATCGTCGTTCCGGCCAGAATTTTGTCGTTGATTACATTCAGGTTTTTCCTTCTCTACTTTGATTGTTTCATTTTTTTGGTTTTGGTTTGAAATTGGGGTTCAAGTTCCTTCGTCCCAACAATGATAGCAAATAGAATGTTTTATTTTATTTTTCCCCAATTTCTTACAATTTTTATTACATTTTTGTTTTCGTTTTTTCCATATTTTGGCTTGTGAAATTAGAAAAGGTAGTCAGATAAAAAAAGGAAAAAAAAGAAAGTCTCAATAGGAAATCCCAACTTGTTCATAGAGGATGAACGTAATTACGTTCATCCTCTATGAACAAGTTGGGATTTCCTTTCCGGAAGGATTTCTTTTCCTCTGGCTGCCATTTTCCCAATATTAATATTAATGCCTGCTCGTGGATTCCATGTCCTGGTTAATTAATTATAACAGCATTATCAAAATGTTAGGAAATTGTTTTCCACTGATCACTTCTCTAAGGAGCAATTGATTTCTGGAAAGAAAGAAAATAATAAATGGAATTAAGCTAGTCATATAAAGCTTTGTCAGCATGTAAAACATTGTGTTTATGGGAGGAAAAAAACAAGAAAGGGAAATGATGTAGGATATAATTTTAAAAAGGAAAATATTAAAGCAAAGAAGAAAATGAAGAATGACTTTCAAAATACTTGATACAAACCATATATAAAGTAAAAAAATAATTGTACAGTGTTGAGTAAATTCAGTGAAAAAGAGGATCTATATATAGATATACAAATGTGTGTACGTATGTATGTATATATATGTGCAGCAGAATCCTAATTAAGGAAAAAAGAAAAAGAAAAATTGAATGAAAATGTTTTTGAGAGTGAACATTGTGAACTGGAAATGTTAATCAAAATATTGCTAAAAATTCAAAAGAATCAATTCATTAGATTAATCCCAGTTTGTATGCCATTAAATTACACCTCAAATGAAAAGAAAATACACTTGACATTTGATTAAGATATATAATATATATTATAGAAGAAAGTTGATGTATTAATATATATATTTAGAGCAAAAGAGAGGATGATTATGAATCTGAGAAGGCCTTGGTTAGAGTTTCCAACTCATCAGGGTGAGCCATTCTTTGTGTTGGTTTTTGTGGTGGTCTTGGCCTCTTGGAGTTAGGCAATGAGTTGGATGGATGGAGACCATCTTTTCCAACATTAATGCTAATGTTCACGTAATAATATATGCAAATTAAAAATCTCATACTTGATCATTGTAGACTTGGTTCCACCAAGTTGAACCCCTGCCGTCAATCGTTCCTGAACCACTGACATTAAGATTGCTCACACCTGAGAAGCGTAACCAGCAGTTTGTAGAACAGTTTGTCCATCCATCCATAGAATTTGGGTGCTAACATTGTCCCTAAAATCTGTCCTCCATATAGAACAATTAGAATTGTATATTTTACCTCATATATAGTTAAACTTTCCTTCTTTCTTTCAATCAATCTTTTCTTTTTCTTTTTCTGTTTTAATTTTAATCTTTCTCTTTTCTAAAATAGTCAATAACGTATATATAAGTATCTTTTGTCTTACTTTTAAATGTTCCACATTATTATAATATCTAGAACTGTGTGATTTCTATATATGATCGTCATGATGATCGTAGATATCTAGAGCTATGAATTTGGATCTAGAGTTTTCTGTGAGAAAGATGGTGAACAAAAACAAATTTGTGAAATTTGTGGGGTTTTATTCTGAGGTCGTGTTTTAAACTGAGGCTGCGTTTTAAACGCGGCCTAAGACCAGAACCTTAGGCCGCATTTTAAACGCGGCCTAAGACCAAAACCTTGGGCCGCGTTTTAAGCGCGGCCTAAGACCAGAACCTTAGGCCACGGTTAAAATACGGCTTAAAGAAGTGTCAGAGGCCATCACCATGGGAGGTATGGCCGCACTTCTTAAACGCGGCATAATGTTTTGGCATTGGGCCGCGTTTTAAACATGGCCTAAGGTTCAACCTTGGGCTACGTTTAAAACGCGGCCCAAGACTGCACCCTTAGGCCGCGTTTTAAACGGGGCTATAGGCATAGTTGTCAGTATCGTACGATACGCGATACGTATCGTATCGTGTGTAAAAGTTCTGTATCGTATCGGCGTATCGTAAGTGCTCATGAATCGTACGATACAGTGTGCGTATCGTATGAATCGTATCGTATAGTAAATCGTACGATACATGGATAAATGCTTTAAAATGAGATTTTTTTTGTTAAAATTTGTATTTTTATTTAAATCTAACAAGTTGTTAGACTTGTTTTTAACATAAAATTATTAGTTTACTTAGACTACCCTACTAAAATAACATATTCATAAGTTTTTTTCCCTCTCTCTCTCCTACAATTGGACTACACAGTACACACTTACCCTTCACTTTAATATTTACAAATTTATTTTATACACTATGAATAAAATATTAATTGACAATATAAAATTTTTATTTTTGTCATTATTGTTACAAGTCCAACCAACTAGAATGCCAAAAAAAAAAAATATAAAAAAATTATTAAAATAAAAAGAACAAGAAGAGATAGTAAATGTTAATGAGAATGATGATGAAGAAAATTTTATTGAAGAAACAAGTTTGCAAAATTATAAACATAATGACAAAAAATTTTTTTATCACTATTGTTATAAGTCCAACAAACTAGAAATCCAAAAAATAAATTATAAAAAAATTATTAAAATAAAAAGAACAAGAAGAGATGGTAAATGTTAATGGCAAATGATGATGAAGAAACTTTTAATAAAGAAATAAATTTGGAAAATTATAAATATGATGATAACATTGACATAGATGGGGTTGATGAAAATAAATTATTATTTTTGGGTCATTTTTAATATATTATCAATTTCAAATTTAAGTACTTTGAATGTGTATGTTATATACACATGCTAGTTTGATTTATTTAATTAGCTTGTTAAATATTATTACATAAGTGATGAATAAATTAGTCATTAGTTGAATATATTCAAAATTTATAATGAATATACCCTTTATACAAGTATAGTTATAATTTTTTATTAATTTTATTTAGTGTTTGTGTATCTTACGATACACGATACGATACGATACACGATACGGAAAAATTAAAAATCGATTCACGATACAATTCACGTTTTGACAACTATGGCTATAGGACCTGGGCTGGAGCCGCGGTTAAAAAGTGCGGCCATAGGACCGTCAGTCCTATAGTCACGGGTTTTAGGCCACATTAGAAACCGCGGCCTAAAAAAACGCGGCTATAGCCTATAGCCACATTTTTTTGACATATAGCCGCGTTTTAAAAATGCAGCCAGAGGACCTTTTTTTTGTAGTGACTGTATCTAAAAATAAAGTTTTAACAAGTCGCAAGTTTAATAAACTAAATAAAGTTTCAATAAGTCATAAATCATATCATATTATATATAATAAAAGTTAGGCTTAGACGTCGTGGTTGCGTCATGTGACTTCACCAAATTGCAGAAATTTTATTAAATTTTTAGATTTTTAAATAACTAAAAAGGAATAGTATACTTCCAGGATTCTAATTCATTCTTATCATCAGATAAAAATAGATTAACATTATTTTTTTTATTTGTTAGGATATATTTCTTAGATTAAGAGATAATATTTAACATACGAAAATTTAATTTAGATAATATATATCATCTAATTAACATTATTTTTTATTTGTTAAGGGATAATATTTAACATACAAAAATTTAATTTAGATAATATATATCATCTAATTAACATTATTTTTTTATTTGTTAAGGGACAATATTTAACATACAAAAATTTAATTTAGATAATATTTATCAAAATTTTATTTCTACTCTAACGCTCTGTTTGTTTCAACATTAACGTTTTCTAGAAAATAGGTCATTTTCTAAAAAGTATTTTCTGAAAAACTATCTCATTTTCCAGTGTTTGGTATTGACCTTAAAAATAAGCTTGAGATTGTTTTTTGTTGTTTGGTATTTGGTATGCACAAATTTTTATAACATTTCTTGTATAATATAAAACATATATATCATGTGGATTGGGTAAAACCAATTTAACGTAATCAATATAAATAAAAAGCTGATTCTCAACAAAATTATATATATTTGCACAAAAAAAGAGATGTTACCTGGGTGGTCATAGAGCAAAGCCAACTTCACCATCTGCAGCCTATTCCGTTCAATGGCTAAGCCACTCAAAAATACCTCATCATCTCGTCCTGTTACCAGAAGTGGTTATTGGCGTTCATCTAAAGCTGAAAAATTCCCTTCAGATTTAATTCCTACAACCTACTTCACTTAACAAATTCATGTCAATAGCCCAAGAAACATATGTAAAGTGCTTCCTGTCCATTGAAGGAGACCTGAAAGCAAGCACAAATTCTTTTTTCAATATGATAAGAACTCTAGATGGCCGTAGAGACTTTATTAGCTCCTCCATTAATGTGGCTCAGCAATATGGCTAATGGCTTTCATGGGCTAGACCTTTACTCGAAATTTCATGCCAAACCTCTGGTTGCTCTTTAAGGAGTGGCGTGATAGTTTTATAAAGGAATCTTCTAATTCTGGAAGACTAGAACCCAAATTTTTGGAAGTGCAATTGTTTATTTTGCACCCAAAATTTTCCCTCCCAGTGATGATAAAGGTTACCCATTCAAAGCCAGCTATGATTACTATGGAAGCGAGGACGTTATAGCAATTGCTGAACAAGCTTTTCTCTATGACCAACCTAGTATGAAATCAATTTTTGTTTCGTGCACACAAAAGAATAGAATTATTTATAGGAGTGATGAAGTGCATGAGAGAGAGATTGTTTTCCGAAATTTTTTTCTGGAAAACAACCTATAAAAAATAAGCCTGATTTTTGTTAAGGTTTTCCATTGACTAAAGATAGTTTTCTATTGACCAATTTTTTTAATGCTACCAAACGCTGGAAAATATGGAAAACTATCTTTACAGAAAGTTTTCCATCGAAACAAACAGAGCATAATTAAAAGTCTATTTTAAAAATTTTCTAAATTTGAATCTCATCCCACGTTTTTGTTGTTTCTATTTTCCTCAAGTTGCAACTTAAATTTTAGCTGATGCTGCACTTTGCATCCTCAAATACTAAAATAGCACGTGAGAGGGGTCTACAATGGTGGAAGACTAATGCCACTGAAAGTCTATATAGTCTTTGTTTTTCTCTGAGTTGTATAAAATTGCAATACTTCAAATTTTCTAGAATAAAGAAAGAAAGAAAGTTTGAGACAAAGAAGATTGTCACTGACAAACAATTAAAAAATTTCTAAATTTAAATCTCATCCCACTATTCATTGTTCACTTTTTTTATTATTAAGGGATAAGCAAAATCCAAATTCTTCAAGAGATGATTAATATAAATCTATCCCAAGAAATAGTATATATCTCCATTAATTTGATAATATTTATCTATGCCAAAAAACAGTATATATCTCTATTAATTTAATAATTTCTACGTAGATGACATTTTAAACCAAAAAAAAAAAAAATCTATTAGAATAAGAAGTTTGAGAAACAGCCTCCAAAGGAACACAAGAAGTTCCTTTATATATATATATATATATATATATAAATATCAACCACGTTCTCTTTCTCTCTTTTATTTATTTATTTTTTATTAGCATTATATTGATTCTTCATCTCAAAGATGAGACTTCCATTGCTATTATGGATAGGTACATATCTCATGCAAGCATATATGAACTTAAATTACCTTTATTTTGAATGCTTTATTATTTTGCTAGATGTGATTAGGCTCAAAAGTATATGCTTCATTATTTTTCTAAATCATTTAAATACACTAAAACTAAGTTAATAGGATTTATTTTATATAATTTATCAAACAAAATGAAATAAATTTTGTCAAGTATGATTTATTCATGTTGTTCCCTTTTTACTTTTTATTTTTATTTTGAATATCAACATTTAATTATGTAAAGTGTGCACAGAATTATGTATATCCATTTGCAACATTAATTAATATTTTTTTGCTAATTATTAGTATAATTTTCTATTCCCAACAAATTCTTCATTAATCTTTTTATATTTTTGATTTTAAACTGCAAAGAGGATGCAAAGTGCAGCATCAGCTAAAATTTAAGTTGCAACTTGAGGAAAATAGAAACAACAAAAACGTGGATGAGATTCAAATTTAGAAAATTTTGAAAAAAGACTTTTAATTAGAGTAGAATTAAAATTTTGAAAATTTAGATGATAAATATTATCTAAATTAAATTTTTGTATGTTAAATATTATCCCTTGAAAAATAAAAAAATAATGTTAATTAGATGATATATATTATCTAAATTAAATTTTTGTATGTTAAATATTATCTCTTAATTTAAGAAATATATCCTAACAAATAAAAAATAATAATGTTAATCTAATTTTATTTGATGATAAGAATGAATTAGAATCCTGGTAGTATACTACTCTTTTTTAGTTTTTTAAAAATCTAAAAGTTTAATAACATTTCTGCAATTTGGTGAAGCCATGTGACACAACCACGGCGTCTAAGCCCAACTTTTATTATATACTAGTATTATCGCACGGCTTAATAAAAAATATTTTGATAATATAATTAAATTTAATAACAAATAAAATGAAAAAAGAATTAATTCAAATTTTAAGATTAAAAAATAAATTGTACTTGTACACTTAAAAGAAATTTAATTTTTATTTCTTATTTTGATATTTAAATCATTTTTTTTAGTGTTGATTTTCATTCAAATGGTTATAAGTTATATCAATCTTAAACCAGCATATGTATCCACATGTAACATTCTAAATTAATAATAAATAAAAATATAATACTCTAACTTAATGTAACATTCTAACTAACTAATAAATAAATATAACACCCTAACTTAAAAAATGTTTGTAATTGTATTCTGTTTTAGCCTTTAAGAACATATATATTATTTTTTTATCATTAAAAAAAACATAGATATTAATATTACACATGAAAAAATAATGAATTCAATAATTGAAAAAATATCCAAAATTTTGAACTTAAGAAATAAAAAACGGAGTTAAGCAAAGATAGACTTGCATAGAAATTTGGACAGATGGATTCTCTCGTATCCAATTTCATGTTTGACAGCAAATTTTGCTTTTAATTAAAGAATATAGATTACATGGAACAAAGCACCAAACAAAACCATAACAAATTAAATCCATTATAAAATATTGATGTCAACAACAAATAATCATGTAATAAGAAATTAAAAAATACAAATATATTGCTTGCTATATTGACTTCTAAAAAAAACACTAAAAGGTGTGATTAAACATAGAATTTCAGCTTATCTATAAAACTTGTTGGTAAAAATCATATTATATATAATATAAAGGCAACAAATACACAAAATTTATTCAATTTGATGAAAGAAAAAAAAAATTTACCTGCAAGGTTGTAGGTAGGGTAGAGAGAAGAAATGAAGAATATAATAAATAATTGTAAAATATGTAGTAGAAATAATGAAACACCAAAAAACTGTATGTATATATAGTGGGAATTTTAAATTGTGAAGAAGACGATATGAACAAAAAGAAGTAGTTTAGGTGAAACTCACATTTTTTTTTTTAACTTAATTATTAGGAAAAAGATGACATAAGATGCAAATTTATCCACCAAAAAAAAAAAAAGAAGTAGGAAAAAAAAAAGCAAGTTCTATCTTTTTTTTTTTTTTTCTTTTACGTTTTTTTAAGAAACGTATGCAAATTTGTATGTATGATTCAATATACAACGGAAGCTCACAATGGAAGCTCTTTTTCCAATTGTGGGAGTTTCAATTTCTAAGTGGATGTATTAGACCTCTTTTATGCAAATTTGTATATATGCTTTCAATATACTACGGAAGCTCTTTTTCCAATAGTGGGAGTTTCAATTTCTAAGTGGATGTACCTCTTTTTTTTTTAGCATAGTTTTATCTCTCTTTTTTATTTAAATTATATCCTTAGATAATTCTATTCTATTGATTTTAAGCTTTGTTGATAACATTTTAGATAAACACAACTGTTATAGTTGTAAATTAAATACTACTTTCTTTCATTACTTGATTTATCATATTTATCCAAAAAATATGTATATATCTATTCTTAAAATCTAAAAATTTATTAAAATTTCTGCAATTTAGTGAAGCCACATGGCTCAACTACGGCGTCTAAGCCCAACTTTTATTATATATAATATGATATATATATATATATATATATATATATATAATATAATATAATATGATTTATTTTAAAGCATGGTATTAAATGGTCATAGACTCATATGCAATTTTACAATCTATATAGTTCAATTTTTTTTTAACTTGGTTTAATTTTTTTCTTAATTTTGTTTTCCAGGTTTGTCATAAAAGATTCCAAGCATCCTAAAAAAGGTCTGTAATCTATATGTAGAGCTCAGAATTTTTTTTTTTTTCATTTACATGTAGTGTCTCTTTTACAACTCAAACTATTCATTTTCTTTTTGTTTCTCAAATAAATTTTGTATTATATGAATTTATGTATAAAATCGTGCAACATACAGGAAGCAAAAATTATGATAGGGTCTATAATTAGAACAAATTAAAGGTTATTATTCTTTGAATAGTTTTATCTTTTAAAAGTGGCCAATTTTTATAATACTATGTCTAAAGATTTTAATAAAGAACAATGACGAAGAAGAACAAGGATACTCTAAAAACATAGTATACAAATAAGTATTCAAAGATTTTCCAAAGGAAAAAAATACTTCTGACATTTTTTAATCATTGATATTATTTTTAACAATACTTCAAGTCACTAACAAATTAGCACTTATTTTGTTATAATTATTATTGAAATATATAATTATTTATACATATATTTTATAAGTTTTTTTTTTTTTCATAAAACCGTGCAATGCACGGGCCTATAACTAGTAAGTTTAATAAACTAAAAATAAGTTGTTAATTTCTATTTGGCTAAAATAAACTTTTTTTTTCCTAACAAAACCTTTTTTTTTTTTTTTATAAAAAAGTTAGTTTTTATATTTTTATCGCACATTTTTAATATAAAAATTGTCAAAAACTATATATTTTTTTAATAATACCATGCAAATATGTTATAAAAAATTACAAAGTTCTCAAACGCACACTTAACCTCAAGAACCGAAAAATGCTTTATCCTCCTTTTATTTGGGGTGGGGGGGAATTTGTCTTGCTTATTATTTAAAATCCATGCCTAATCACACCATTTAGGGATGGTAGAGAAAGAGTAGTAACATATGGTACATTAGTACATCAAATTTTTTTTTTTTTTTTTGGTTACTTAGTGGCCAATAAACAGTACTCTGAATTTTACAGTCGCCAGTGCGAAACTGTCAATAAACAGTAGGTCATTGCCGCTGAAATTGTTCAAATTATTTCTAGAAATTCCCTATTCTTCTTCTTCAGTGAGAACAGATAAAACTTCAAGCAGTAGATATTGGTAAGTTAGGGCCTTGCTATTTCCTAACACTGACAAAACCAGAAATAAACTAGCATCATATATATAGCACAAATAGAGCTTTAAAAAAAAATATATATATATATATATATATATATATTTAATCCATGCACTGAGTAGGTCTTGACCCCACGATTTCTCCTCCATTTTACTCTTACAAGAAGCATTTTTATTATGTGCAATGGTGTAGACTAACTGCTCATGCTTTAAAATCCTGATTCATTGGATGGACGCCAGTGCCACCAGTAATTCTCATAAAATCCTGAGCATAATAAGTTCACACATAAGTGCAAAAATGCACCTGTACTAGCTTAATTTTATTAAATATCACCAAATTCTAACACAACATTTGCAACCTTGTACGTACAATGTGTGTGTGTGTGAGTGTGTTTCCTTTCCCAGTTATTGTTACAGTCTCCATGTGTTACAGTATAATACTCCATGCCTATTGCATTGTCCTAATTGATTCCTTTAAAGAATGGGAGGGCTGTAGCCTGTAGTGATTCCTAATTGATTCCTACGTTGCAACGAGCTTGCTTTTTTCACCAGTGCTTCAAAAGTTTTATATCCTCTGAAAAGTCCCCATCAAGAACAAAAGAAAAATTACCCTGCAAAAATATGAACCATGGATGAGCAGAGCAAGGGTCTAATTAACCTGGAATAGCTGCGGTCTGGATATAATATAATTAGTCTTCTGAGGAGTCTCATTGATATCATGCATAAATATAGTACAACCGGATCTTATAAAGGCAATGATTTTGTTAACATAGAATCTAAGACAGGTCCAAATGTTAGAAGTATATGATTTAAAATGTCGCTTACCTCTTTTTCTGAAAAAGTTAGTGCAGCATTTCATCCAATTCTTGCCTGTAGAGAGCTAAAGTCTGCATATGAAAAATGTAGGAAGAGCTAAGATGTTATTTGTGAATCAGCAACAAAAAAGGCCTAGATTCTACAGAAAATAAAAGCAAACACTGAAAATATATTTAGCAAGACAAGAGGAGCTTGGCTTCCCTAATCTACTCTCTAAAGGATGGAGCTCGAGACTTGATTACATTATATGATTTTAAATAAGCACTCTTCCAGATAAGATGAGGATAAGGGGAAAAATTCACTATTTGTTTCATCTCTGTTTAAAGATTAACTCACTTTCTAGATCTCACCTACTTTGGGTTGAATGTTTTGGTAGAGTTGGGTGAAAATTCAAGATATTCTCCTTTTTTCTTCTCTTTCTTCTTCCCATTAGTTTTACTTCAAAAACAATTACATATCAAATTGCTGGTTGACAGCAATTCTGAAGGACAGAGATGAAATGGCTCATTAATAAAATCATCTTCATGGGTAATGGATAGATTTTAGTATATTAGCATGTAGATGGTCTTCAAATGTTCTAGCGCCACACAGATGAGGACACCACAGCCAGGCGACAACTTCACTGACTGGTAAAATTATCATTAACAAGATAGCACAGACATAAATTCAATATAATCCAATGTATAGGGATGATAATAACGGAATGGTAGAGTGGAATTTATAAACACCCATGGTGTAAAACTAAAATATTTTCTATCTCCCCAACATTTCCATCCTCCCAATCAAATAGAGCCTAAGGGTATTTAGGTAATTTAGTTAAGTCTAGAACCTTTTAGGAGATCCCAAGTATCTTAGGTTTTATTTTCTGAGTCCAAGCTAGTCTTTTATTAGGTTTTTATTTTCTTGATTTAAATGGAGCTAGAATTTGCAGTTCCATAGAGCTTTTCATGATTGGGAGTTGGAGGAATTGCATTCTTTCTTTGAGTTTTATTTATTCCAAGCTGCCTAGGGGGAAGGGGGATAGGAGAATCTAGAGATTGACTAAGAGTGGTACTTTTGATGTCCTCTCCTATTATAATTATATTTGTCATACCCTTACTATTTCTTTCCCTTGGAAGAGCATTTGGCGTGTTAAGGCCCCTAAAAGGGTTTCTTTCTTTTTGTGGACAGCAGCATGGGGTTGGATTCCTACAATTGATAATCTTGTTAAGAGGGGTTTTTCCCTAGCTAATCGGTGTTGTATGTGTCGATGTTGAGGGAATCAATGAATCATCCTTTGCTTCAATGTGATTTTGCCCATGTGCTGTGGAGTGAAGTATTTCAAATGTTTGGGATTCAATGGGTGATGCAGTGATGCTAGAGAGGGTTGTCTCTCTTCATTTGGTTCGCAGAACTAGTTGGGGAAACATTCCTTTGATGTTTGGAATTTGGTGCTAGCGTGCTTGATGTGGTTAGTGTGGAAGGAACAAAAAAAACACACTTTTCAGGATGTTGAGAGACCTTTTGATCATTTGAAGTCCTTGCTAATCTAGAATTTGTTTGATTGGTCTCGGGTTTGGGGTAAGGTTTTATGCATTATACTTCCATTTCTTATTTCCTGCACTCTATTAGTTTCTCTAGTTGATTTGATTGTAATTGTTTTAGATACTTTGTGGTCACCACTCACCATCGTGAACATAGAGTACTTGTTTCTTTCTAAATAATTCTTATTACTTATTGAGGCATGTTAGCCTTTGTAAGCTCTTTTCTCCCTTTCTCTTCTCTCTTTTCCTTCTCCCTTACAACCATAAATCAAGTAATTTGTTTTACCTATCAAAACCCTAAAACCACACATACTTTCTTCTATTGAATAAACATATAAAAAAAACCTAGTCAATTTTGAGTCTTAACTCTTTCTTCTACAACTCTAAACTGTAGATCTACAAAGCCTTTTACGTTAGCCCGCCACAAGCAAATGTTGACAAATTCTCCGATTTGTCCTGTCAGGTAATTAACAGGAATAGGTTCTAGCTTCTTTGACAAAAGGGTTGAAAAATATACATTGCAATTTGTATGAAAACTTTCCAGAAGTTGAAACTAAGCTTCCTTGGGTCCTTGGTAAATGAAATTCCACCAAAAAGAACTATGCGATTCATATAAAAAACTTTTCAATTCTATGTAACACTTCAAGCATGATGTTTCTTGTATGCCTAGGTAAAATTTCAGTTATTTCACTTATCAAACTGCAATAAATGAATGGAACTAAACCAAAGTCCGATATAAATAGTTCCCTTGGTTTTGGAATTATGAGGAGTCCCCAACTCATCCAATCAACGACCATCCAGCAGGTGAAATAGATAAATATATCTGAGTCTACTCATCCTCAAGCCAATACGATTGACCTTACAGTAACAGACAAGGCTCTAAGCTTTAAAAAGGTGAATTAGTGTACTCAATACATGCCAAACAAAATTATCAAGTTTTTTCCTTTTTCTGTTTCCATTAACTGATAATATTCCCCTCAAAAGAACATGGTAAGAAAACATCAAATAAAAATTTTGCAAAAAACTAACTGAAAATCTAAGAAAATTAACAAATTAGAAGATCAGACACAACAAAGTACAGAAAGTTCATACCCTATTATATGCATAAACACCAGCCTCTGTAGCTCCCACAGGACTTCCTCTCCTCATAAATTTTCCCTCTGTATATATGTATAACAATGGTATCCCAGTTGATAATTCTAAGCTAATGACCTGTTTGCCAGACAAAATCATTGATTGTCCATAATCAACTAACAGAAAGTATTATGGCACAGAAGTGAGCAATCTCAAGAAATATAATTTCTTACCTCCTGAGAAGTTAATTTTTCAAGGTACATGATGATAGACCTCAGTGAATTCCCGTGTGCAGCAACCATCACATGCTTTCCAGATTGAAGATGGGGTTCAATCTGCAATGCATTCCTTCTCAATATTCAGGTTTCTAAAATATATATATATATATATATATTAAGGAACTTTAAACACTTTTAAAAAATTCTACGTGAATCTCAAATGTCAGCAAGAAGAAGCTAGATGTGCTTACATGTTCTCTAAAGTAAGCAACAGCTCTCTGTGAACACATTTCCAAACTCTCACCATTAGGGGGAGGAATATCAAAACTTCGACGCCACTCATGCACTTTTTCCTTTCCATATCTTTCAGCTGTCTCCTGCTTATTAAGACCCTGTAATTCCCCATACCTATACAGAAAAACAGAGAGAGAGGGAGAGAGAAAACAGCTGGTAATTCAATCCAGCTCAATGTTTTTAAAGTAAGATGGAGTGGAAATGGAAGATGTAGTCAAGCATAAAAAATTACATACATTCTTTCATTCAATTGCCAAGCTGTTATAACTGGAATTGATTGCTTCTTGGTCTCTTCACTGTAAATCTGATTCCATGCTTTTGCTTCTTTACTCTCATCATGCATGACTATAGGCACCTGCAAACCATTCTCGGATCAACACATGTAACTTCTCTTTCTGTTCTGTTTCAAATTCACAATACAATTATATTCTTATTTTTGTAAATTTAAGCAATCTAAGTAATCAGAAGCATTTTATTAGAATCTTCAGATATTATATGTTAAGATCTAACTATAAGTGATACCTTCTTGCGGTGGTGCTGAGTCATGGCAAGCATGGCAGTCATTTGTGCACGAATCAGTGCAGATGTGAAAATCATGTCTACAGGTATATTACTGATTCTTTTACCAGCTTCAACTGCTTCCTCTACACCCCTCTTGGTTAAAGGCACATCAACACAACCAGTGAACAAATTCTTTTCATTCCACAAAGACTCACCATGCCGAATTAGTATCAATGCAGTTTCAACTAAAACAAGAGTATGGAACCAACAATTAATAATAAAAAAAGACAAAAAGGAACCTGCTCAGCCAAAAAAAAAAGAGAAAAGGGAACCTCAATTTTTTTCAATAAAACCTAAAAAGAAAGAAGGAAGCATTAATAAACATATATTGCAAAATTGGAGATGTTAGATTCTAATCTATCCAAAAATATTGACGTTTCAAAACTCAAGAATGATATAATCTAGGAGAAACATAATGTACTGATTGTTTAGAGTTCAATACACAAAAAATTAAGAGTTGGTTAGATTTATATCATCAACTCACTTGAAGTGTTTTGAGAACAGTCAATGGCATTGTGTGAGGTAGATGAAATAGGATCCATCACCGAAGCATCGGAAGTACATGCACGTATTACATGCAATTTACACCGATGAGAGCTACAAGTTCCTTTCCTTAACAATCCACAGTCAATAACAAAACCCCTTGAGGTAAACCTTAATGAGGAATTCCCAGATTTCTCAGTGCCACAACTGTGAACCTGAATGGCCCCAATACATTGGTGGAACACTGCAGCAGCCATTCTGATACTCCGGTAAACACATCAATGTTGGGTTACACGTGTGAGTGAAGTCCCACATTGAATAAATATGAGAAGAATGAGTGGTTAATATAACATAATTGAGCACATACCCATTGGGCTTAGGCCTTTTGGGTTAAAGTGTGTCTCTATATGTTATATTAATTACTCAAGGAAGCTCCCCAAGATGTTTATCTCCCCAACAAGTGGTATCAGAGCCCATGGTGGTGTGCGGCGAAGGTGGTAAGGTGTTCATGGTCCCTATCCAGCGGGGACAGAGAAAGCCTAAATAGCCCACACATAAAGATCCTGGAGAAGAAGAAAAAAAAAGAGCCCAACAAATGAATATTGCTAATGGTGCTAAATAATGGTGTGATGCAAGGTTCCCATGGACATGGACGTGCGGGGTTCCCATGGATGTGCGTGTGGGGTTGACACGTGGTTCCCATGGATGGCGTACGAGAGACTCATGGATGATGCATTGATGAAGTGAAAAGCCCATTAGGCAAGGGGGAGTAAGTAGGACTTGTTCATGGCCCATAGAGAGGTCTTGAAGCCCACAGAGAGGCAGAGACTCACACGTGAGGGGGAGATTGTTGGGTTACACGTGTGAGTGAAGTCCCACATTGAATAAATATGAGAAGAATGAGTGGTTAATATAACATAATTGAGCACATACCCATTGGGCTTAGGCCTTTTGGGTTAAAGTGTGTCTCTATATGTTATATTAATTACTCAAGGAAGCTCCCCAAGGTGTTTGTCTCCCCAACAATCAAAACCAAATTAACCACTGTCAGATCTTATATTGGGAGATTAAAATCAATACACTTAAACAACAAAACAACACAGAGAATATCCAATAGCTTATCTGATAAAGTAAGTAATGCATCTTTCCAATTCTCAAAAAGGACAGAAAGTAAAGACATAAACAGACCCATACCTCACAGTGGAAGAATTATTTCTTGTAACAGGAAATGGAAACAAATCCCTTAATAAGTTCATATTCATGTACCCTACTATTTATGAGTTCTATAATTTTCACGAATTTCACTAAAATATTATTGCATAGAAGCTTATTGGAAAAACACAAACTTGACATCTTCTTTATTTTTAACTTTACATGGAAATCAAAATCCAATATTATATTCAACAACTCTGTCAGCTTAACTAAAACACACAAAAAAACCCCACAATCAAAAACCCAAAAACATAAAATCCCATCATTCAAACTAGCTGAAATAAACATTTCCAATTTCCAACAATCAAAATCTCATCTGGGAAACCTCCAACCAAATAACCAAACACCTAAACATATATATATATATATATATATATTTTTTTTTTTTTTAAAACAAAAAATACATACAGAAGAAAAAGAATGGATCATCCATGAAACACCCATTAGCCAAAAAATTCATTACAAAAAGAAAAGACACAGTACAGAGAACAAAGCATAGGAGAAAATGATGAAACTCACATCCAGAGAAGCGAAAACTGCGAGACTACGCAAGAGACTAAGAGTGGTTATAGTGAAAGCTAAAGCAAGAGGAGTGTTATTGGGAGGATCAAAGAATGGAATTTGATCCAAGAATGAGAATTGAGCCAAAGAGGAGCTGCGACTCGCGAACAGGGAAGAGGAAATGCAAGAAGAAAGGTGGCGGAGCCTTTTTGGCTGAGTCGGACCTTCTTTGTCACTGCAACTAAACGACGTGTCGTCTTCATTATTTTATTTGTTATAGTCAACCACTCATGACTCAACCACTTCAATAAAATATGATTTTATCTATAAAAAAAATTATTTTATTTCTTTTTCTTTATTTTATATGTAAATATGAAATTTAATAATTGTGATAATCATTAATATAAATTTATTTTGATTATATTTGCATGTGAAATATTAAATATTAAATATGAAATTTGATAATTATTGTATTTATTAATTTTTTATGGAAAAGATAGAATAGGTATTTAATTTATTATAATTGTGCTTTTATATGGCATTGTAAAATATAATTTTGATAATAATTAATAAATATTTATTATGATTGTATTTGTATATTAATTTATCTATTTCATTATTTATTTGAGTGTTTAAATATAGAATAAAATTTAAGTCCAATTAAAAATATATGTATTAAAATATTGACACGTAAAATTGTGAGAATACAAAATATTATAAGTTTAATGGTCAAATAAATGTATTATGTCTTTGATTTTATATATATATATATATATATATATATTACTAGTTGCAAACTCATGCTACACCTGTGAGCCTACCTATTTCTATGGTAGATTAAAATAATTTAATAAGATCTCAAATTAATTATGAAACCATATCATTGGGTGAATTGTCCTATCTAACTTGAGTTTGTGTTACAACTTAATGAATAAGTTATTGTTTGAACATTAGGATGCACTGAAATCTGAATAGAGTAGTAAAAAACTCGTCTATGTTCTTTTATATATCTATTTTGCTTCTAAAGTTTAATGGTTTATGTAAGGACACAATTCTCTGGCGGCCCAATAAGGATGTTGGGCTCGCGTACAAAAGATCCCTCACAATATGATTTGTAGAGAGTGGGCTTGAAAAGCTAGCCGCTGGTCACGGGGCGATGTCCGATCCTGGCTTTAGAGGAATTCAGGTAGAAAAAAGGGATTGGGTTTGAACATTTAAACCCTTAGACGTCGCACCCTATGGGATGGGACTCCTCGGAGTAGATCCGAGGACCATTGAGGCCTTACCCCAGTTATCCAACGACGGACTTTCTTCTGTGAAGTCCGGTGTTGTTGAGATGTTCTCCCCCCACGTGATATTTCTTTTTTGGAGGTCGAATGGGCCCCTCTTTCGATTTACTTACTTTCTTCTTTTATACTCGTCTGCATTCGTTATCCTTCGTCCACGTGTAGGGTCAGTCTTTACAAACACTGACATTTGTCCCATCAGTCCAATCTCGGAATTGTTAGGGATGGTTTGATAAAGCTGCAGAGTGCGGCTCTGTCAGGCGCTGGGTCTTATCTGGAGGGGTAGTAAGGATAACCTCCCCAAGGTATCTTGGATCTCCTTACGAATTCGTCCTTATACCAGTTTCACCCCTTTGTTCTGGTGGGACTATGGATCTGCCGAGAACTACACTGTCCTCGGCTGCCTCCCAAAATTCTTTTGTGCTCTGCGTTGTAGAGCTTGGGCCACAGCTCTCCTCGGATTGGGCCTTCGGACTCTCTAAGGGCAAATGGGCCTAGTCCACGAATTTGTTGGGCCCCACAATAGCCCCTTAAAACCCTTCTGTCTGACTTCAGGGTTGGAAAGGAGGGTTTTGGCAAACCCGGACCCTCAATATGGCCCATTTAGTTTGACCCCGCATTTATGTGAGCGGTTTCCCAGGAAGTCAGCCGGTTTTCAAGGGATTCCGTTTAATCCGCTCGTGATCTACTCCTACCGCTTGGATGTCCCAGACGCGCCCTTAAATGAATTCCCTTTACGAGGCACATTTATGTCCGGCGGCTCATCTGATAAGGTGGGGAAACGGAACGGGCGCCTCTTTTCTCTTCAGATCCTTTTGG